>NW_011501012.1:0-102 GCF_000495115.2 Populus euphratica | reverse complement strand
AGAAAGGGATTGTATATAATTAAAAAAAAAACATGAAAAAAAAAAGAAAAAAAAAAGAAAATAAAAAAATGATGATAATAAAAATGTAGATAAGTTTGCTTT
>NW_011501006.1:66871-67536 GCF_000495115.2 Populus euphratica | reverse complement strand
ACGCAGAGAACAGGGGAAGAAAATGTGTTTTTCTTCTCTGTTTTCACCGATCTTTTTATCGACAATTCAACTTCAAAAAGACGCCGACACATCCCACTTTCCACGTGCTCGAAGAACGGTGGAGGAGCAGCTGCACAGTGGCCGCCCCAGCCACGTCCCCTCCCCTGTGTTTTTTTGCTTATAAAAGCAGGGGAGGCAGCAAGTAAAAAGAAAAAAAAAAAAGAGGAGGTAGATACGAAGAGAGAGAGAAAAAGAAAGAGAGAAGGAAACCAAACACGAGAGAGAGGAGAGGAGAAGAGAAAAAAAAAACAAAAGAGAGGGAGAGAGAAGAAGAAGGAGAGAGAGAGAAGAAAAACACACCAAAACACCGGCCACCTTGTCTCCGCCGCCAGCAGCACCGCCCCGACACCAATCCCAGGTAATCTCCGGTTGCCCTGTCTTTTTGTTTTTTCAGTCTACATTAACATGCAGAACGTGAATTAATTCACGTTCTGCAACAAATGAAGGAGGGGGTTTGTACAGTAACCAACCCATTTGGTTTTGGGCCGGGTCCGGCCCAACCCACTGATCTGGGCCGAGTCCGGCCCATTTTTTAAAACTTAGCTGGACTGTACACGGGTCACTATTTGTACAGTAACCAACCCATTTGGTTTTGGGCCGGGTCC
>NW_011501006.1:59900-66796 GCF_000495115.2 Populus euphratica | reverse complement strand
TTTTTTTTTATATTTTTATATTTTTCTCTTTTTATTATTTATGCCTTTTTTGCTTAGTATTGGTCTATATTTTTTGTCAAAAAAAATACAAATACAGTATTAAAAATACCCGAGTTTTTTGTTTTTTTATCAAAAAAAATTTTAAAATCAACAAAAAAAAATGTTTTTGTGCATACGGCCAAGTGTCTCAAAGCTACAAAAAAAAAATCATATTGTATTTTTCATACATCAAAAACAATATTTTAGCATGCATTTTGGCTTTAATAATCAGTTTATTAAAGTCAAGAGACCATTGGCCAAAATATCAACAACAACAAGAAACTTTTATTGTTTTGTTTAGTATCAAGGATTATGAGGTTATACGTAACACGTATTCTTGATTTTAAAAGTTTCTTTGGTTTTAGATACACATATAATTAGATACCACACCATGATTTCATATTTTATTAGACAAAACAATGCAGCCTACCTTAGGTAGGGCGTAGTCGGGGTGCTAATACCTTCCCTTTACGCAACCAGTCTCCGTACCCGATCTCTAAAGACCAGTTAGGGTTCCTAGTTACGAGAATACTAGGTGGCGACTCCTATTCAATGTTTTCACTGATAAGAGACAAGAATTCCTTGTCTCTTCATATCTTGCTAGAAATACACCACATCCCATCGTTAGCATGGATGGTGGATGATCGCCACGACGTCGCACACGTGCGACACAACTAACAGTAAGAGAAATAGAGAGAGAGAGAGAGAAAGATTGTTTTTCTTATTTCATTCTTTCTTTTTCTTTTTCTTTTTTGTTGTTTTCCTTTTTCTTTTCTTTGTTGTTCTTTGTTGATTTTTTGTTGTTTTTCTCGTTTGTTTTCCTTTCTATTTTTCTTTTTCTGTCCCTTTTCTGTTCTCTTTCTTGTTTTTCTCCTCATTTCCTCTCTTGTCCCTTGGTATTTACTTTTATCCAATAGTAACGCAGGGATATGGTGGCTAGACGGCTATTAGGTAGTTGCCTGCAAGGCTTGTTCCCTTTGTTTTTTCATTTGGTAGTAGGCCATGGTCGTGGGTTTTGTTGGTTTTTGAGAAAGAGAGAGAGTGGCGCTGCAGGGGAAGTAAGGGAACAATCTTCTTCTTCCCTTGCCTTAGCTGTGTCCAGGGGAAGGAGAAGATGTAAAGTACCGTATAAAATGACACCTTTTTCTCTCTATTTTTTAATATGAATAGTGAATGAAGCGATGTTGTTTTGAATGAAACTCGTCGTTTCATTTAAAAGAAAATGGCGTTAGAAAGCTTTTGTTTCCAAATCAGTCCTTAATTTTCAATTTGTTCAATCAAGCCCTCAATTGATATTTTGATTTTAAGAATCAATTCACTTACATCCCTGCCAAATTCAAAAGCTAGTCCTAAAGTTGACTACTCTTTTTACTTCGGTTCTTGGTTTTGAATTTGTGCATTTTAACCTTCAATTGATCAACAAACTTTCAATTTCTTCAATTTAACCCCTGATTTGGTTAATTCCATCCCCTATATTTGCGTGCCTTTTCTAGTTTGGTTCTTAGTTTTGGTTTTCTTCAATCAAGTCCCTAAGTGCCATCAAACTTCAATGTTTATGCAATTAAGCCATTGATTTGACCAAATTAACTCTTAAAAATTGTAATACGACCTCCAAACTTTAATTTCTTCATATTAAAGGTAAAATTGACTTAAAAATCAATTTTTTTTGCAATTTAACCCTTCATAAACTCAATTAATCTTTCAACAAAATCTAATTGAGTCTTTAAACGTCTGATTTTAAACTTTTCTTCCTCCAATTAAATTGAAAACATATTGTTCAATTTTAATTTTTATATTTTTGAACTTCCATAACTAATCTTTGACCATTTTTTGGGCATCCCTATATCTTTGTTTTACTTCTATATATTTTTGTTTTCTTCTGATAATCTTTTTTTTTTATTTCTTTGCATTTTTTTTTTGTGTGAGGATAAAAAAATGAGAAGCAACACAAAGTATAACAAAGATCCATTCCCTTCTCAACTAAGTTAGCTTTCTCAGCTCCCTGACTAACTCATTATCTTCATTCACTTCAATGATTCCCCATTTCTGCTGGCTCGTCAATTTTTCTATTCCTGTTGGAACTCTCATTCCATGAGAGTCTAGGAAGAACGATGATGATTGGAAACTATATCGATAGTTACGGAGCTGACAAAGACATGTCAATTGTGTGATCCCAGCAGGCAAAGAAGATTCAAGACTCCCTTTCAAATCAAGTATTTCCAAGTACATGAGCTTCCTTATGGACTCTGGAAGCTCACTTATCATGGTCCATCTCAGACTTAAGTATCTCAAATGAATCATTTCAACCAATTCAGGTACAAAGCTGGAAAGGGCGCTCGATCTAAATTCAATATTCTCAACAGCTTGGTTTATATATTGCTACAGGAGGAAGCTTATTCACGTTATCTATTCTTCACTAAATAATACTAACTGATTCTCTTAACTGACAAACAAGACTAACAGCTACTAACAACATTCTAACCATCTTATTTTTTAATCTTTTGACATGTGGTAGGACTAGAACCTTTGATATCTTTACATTCCCTCTCAATTGTAGGCTTGGAGGAGCCAAGCATAAGATTGGAACATGAAGCAAACATGTAGTAGAAAATTGAACAATCCGAAGTTGAGAAGTAGTTACCCTTTTAAAATGAAACATTCAAAATTCTTAATTTTTCTAACAATCTTTTCGTTTTCTTATACCACTACTGGCCAAATTGAATTTCATGAGGCGTGAATGAATTAGGGTTCTCTTGTAGCCTTGAAATTATAGAGGAATAAAGAAAAAAAACTCTCGTATTTTCAAAAAAAATACAATTAAATAATCTAATCTTAAAACAATACTCCAATTGTTGATATAAAAGATAAAACCGATTTAATTAAAAGAATTCAACATTAAGTGCAAAATGGGCTTGAAAGAGACCCAACAGGAGAGAAAAATCTGAAATAAACTCTTGATGTTCAAAATAGCCCACAAGTAAGGCTTAAATAGCTAGGGCTGAGAAAATTGCCAAAATAGATAAATACTGATTATTCAATAAATAAATAAAATATTGCCTTGTTTTAAGTTTAGACTTGTGTTCTTTCAGCAAACAAAATTATTGCTTTACCACATTCCTTCGGTTCTATCAATTATTTTTTTAATTGAGAAAATACGATACTGTAAACTATTACAATTGTGAATAAATTCCGTATTATTAGGGATATAGAGATCACAAGAAGCCAAGAAATATTGGTTGGTTGCTCAACAAAATTAAGACATAACAAAGAAACAAACAAATACTGATACAAGCACAAGGACAAACACAAGTCACATCAAAACAGAAAGGCTAAGCAACAAGAACACTTCCACGGATCACTTCTCACAGGCAAATTGCTAAACATGCAATGAGCAACCATTGATTTGGAATGCGACTGCTTCCCCACAGAGGATTGCAACAAATTCAGAAAGCAGCCCACTCGCTCATGATAAGACCCAATCACCTTCTGAATCTGGACAACTTGCGAAAGTTTATAGCCAAAAAGCAGTAGCAAGTGTCGATGCATTCTTCAATGAAGTAAAACCACCTGCGTCGCCAATGCGGATTTATGCACAGTACTGCTGCAATTGTCAACACCGCAATTATGTAACACACACCAAAGCTGGCATAGAAACTGTACATGTCTATGAAGCCAACATCTCCATTGAAATCGTTAGGCACTCTCGCTGATGGTGATTCTGTTTTGTCGCAACTGTTTTGCAATGGAGGTCCACAAAGAAGAGGATTCCCTTTATAACTGCTTTCATCGAAGGTACCAAATTGATTTTTCATCTCCGGTGTTCTTCCTGACAAATTATTGCACGACACGTTGAAAACAGATAGAAAGGTCAGTTCAACGAGTTGTGCAGGAATTCTCCCATTCAAGTTGTTGTGAGAAAGATCCAAGCTCTCTATCTGCTTCAGATTGAAGAAGGATGAAGGGATCAATCCAGTGAGATTATTATGTGACAGATTTAGAGAATATATCCCACTTAAGTTTCCCCATTCTGTCGGGATTTCTCCAGTGAATCTGTTACAAGAAAGATCCAGAGCAGACATATAACGAAGGATAACGCCTTCGTAAGTGTAGAAATTTTTCTTTGCTGTAAGCTCCACAGTTATTTTTACATCTAACTCTGGCAACACAGTTTTGTTACCAATATAATAACCTATGGATGCAAATATTTCTTCCAGGTTTCTATAATCTTGTGACCTCGTAGGAGGTTCAACCGAAGTTTTTTCATCTGATGCCGTAAAATTTAAATTGCTCAAACATAAGGGTAGCAGACCAGAAAAATTATTTTCTGAAAGATCCAATATGCTTAATTTCCTTAACAAGCATAACTGATGAGGAAGTTTCCCATTGAATTGATTAGATTTGAGAACAAAAATGCTCAATTCCGAAAGGCTATCAATCCAATTTGGAATGGGCCCAGTTAAGTTGTTATCGCCGAGATCAAATATAACCAACAAAGAGAGATTACAAAAAGCATATGGCAGTGGACCGCTCAATTGATTTTTGTAAAGGTGGACATAGCGTAAAGCTGATGCATGGAAGCCCAACGGCAAAGGCCCAGACAGATTGTTTTCAGAAAGATCTAAAAATTCAAGCCCATAAGAATTGAAATATTCTATTGGAATGGTACCTTCAAACTGATTTCTGGACATATCAATTGCCCGAGGAAAGCTGTTTAGTGACGAGTTCCCAATTCCCCTTGGAAGCATGCCTGACAAAAGATTGTTACTGATATCAAACCACGAAAATGATGATGCAAGAGAAAAGGTACCCGATACTTGTCCTGCAAATTTGTTTCCATCGAGAAAGAGGTAATGTAGGCTAGTCATGTTCAACACAGAGAGTGGTAATCGCCCTGTGAAATTGTTATTGGACAGCTTCAAAAACCACAACGAGGAGCCTACTGTTGGCAAATTATGCTCAAGCAGTTCACAAGACATGTGATTGTTGGAAAGATCCAAGTAATTGAGAGAGCTCACATTCCCAAAACAAGGAGGAATACAACCTGTAAGGTTGTTGTTAGCCATCATGAAGTTCTTCAAACGTGGAAAAATCGAACATATGTTTCTTGCAACTTGACCATGTATGTTGTTGCCAGACATATCTACTGTCTGAAGGTTGGGTGTTGGATGTTGTGGCAGCTGCAAAGGACCGCCTATAAATGAGGTGTCTCTCAAATATAGTCGATCTAACTTTGTATTATTCTCTAACAGCCAAGATGGGAAAGGTTGTCCAACGAATTTGTTGTGGGATAGATCAACAAACACCAAATCATGTTGGCTATGCAGGAAGTTTGGAAATCCAGCCTCGAGTGGTTTTGGAGTACAGTTCGAAGCACTAAAGTAAAGAAGCTGGAACTTTGGAACTAAAGGCTGAGAACTGGGTGCAGCTATTAGCTCATTGTTATCGCATACAATGAGCTTGAGGTTGGAGAGGTTCATAAATGAACCAAATGATATTGGAACTTGAAAGTAGTTATTTGAAACTGAGAGTTGTTCAAGCTGCGTAAGATGGGAAAGGTGACTAGAGGCAATATTTCCCTCCAATTGGTTGTAAGATAAATCCAAGGATCGTAGAGATGATAGATTTCCCAAACATGGAGGGAGTACGCCCTTTAGATTGTTTCCGGAGAGACGTAGCTGTTCAAGATTCTTCAGTTCACCCCAGCCTGTAGAATATATCAATATGTTCATTGTTAAGGGAAAGGGAATATATCAATTATGTAATTGCTAAGTACGGTTTTAAAGTTTTAGAGCTTTCTTTGTTTTATATATATATATATATATTAGAGATTGGTCATTTAGATTATTGATATCCATAATTTTTTTAATTAAAAGTTTTCTAGGAACGAGAAATTTTAGAGATTGAGAAACCCTTTGTTTTAATTATTCGTAAGTGTAGAAATTTTAGAGATTTTATCCTTTGCTAAATGTAGCGTAAAGTTAGGAGTAAGCCTTCACACCAACCTATACAATTTATCTGGAAATAGTCAAAATATATAGTGTTGAAAGAATCTTGAGCAGGCAATGCTCCGATGTTCTGGAGAAAGTTTAATGGGAGAGAAGTACCACCTAGATACAATTCTTCAAGGGTGCTCGAATTGATGAAAATAGTAACCATTCCATTCAATATTATTAATTAAGATTTTAAGAAACTAAACAATGATTAAGCAGTATCCTTGAGAGAAAGGGTCTTCAGGGATGGTTGTATGCCTTAATTAAGTTGTTAAGAGGAGGGATGATTCTGTTATTTCTTGCGTGCGTAATCCAACACGTGCATATATGCTTCCCCACATGCATTACACGATTTATTATATTGTTAACTAACTCTAACCGTCTCTTAACAACTTGTAACACGTGTCCATGCATCTGCCAGCTACCCTAATTAATCTGCACTAACAGTGACCATAATAGCAGCTGTAACAATATATACCTTTAGTCATCCTATTTTTGATCTCTTCCGGTCTTATTAGAAAAACAATTTATATAAATCTTTAGAGATGAAAGCTCAGTCAAACATGATGAAATTAATGCTATCATTAATTACTAAGTAGATATAAAGTCCTCAATTTTCTTAAGAGAATGCAACTTACTATTGATACCAGTAGATGATCCTGTCAGCAGATTGCCTGACAGATCCAAAGACTTGAGAGATGAAAACCCACTTAGAGATGAAAAGATGCTATCGTTGCATTGATTCCCAAATAGGTCAAGGTTCTCCAGCTTTTTCAACCTTGATGACAGGACTTTGAGACCTGCATGATGTCTCTCAAAATTAAGCATACTGGAAGGAAATAAACGCATAGAAGCTAAATCATATGA
>NW_011501006.1:51214-59809 GCF_000495115.2 Populus euphratica | reverse complement strand
CAGCTGATTGTCTGACAGACCCAAAGACTTGAGAGATGAAAACCCACTTAGAGATGAAAAGATACTATCGTTGCAGTGATTCACATATGGTTGGAGTCTATCCTGCTTTTTCAAACTTGATGACAGGACTTTGAGACCTGCATGATGTTTCTCAAAATTAAGCATATTGGAAGGAAATAAACGCATAGAAGCTAAATCATACGAGGAGGAGAAAAGAAAATGTTTCAAAGCTAAATAATTAATCGGTTACCATCGAGGCTACCTGATCCTGTGATCTCCTCATTGTTTGACAGATCCAAAGACTTGAGAGATGAAAACCAACTTAGAGATGAAAAAATGCTATCGTTGCAATAATTTTCACTCAGGTCAAGGGTCTCCAGCTTTTTCAACCTTGATGACAGGACTTTGAGACCTGCATGATGTCTCTCAAAGTTAAGCATACTGGAAGGAAACAAACGCATAGAAGCTAAATCATATGAAAAGGATAAATAACTATATTTGAAAGCTAAATTATTAAACGGTCACCATCGAAGCTACCTGATCCTGTGATCACCTCATTGAGTGACAGATCCAAAGACTTGAGAGATGAAAGCCCATTGAAGCATGATAAAATGCTCTTATCATCATTAAATTGGTTCTCACTTAGGTGAAGTACCTCCAGTTTCCTCAGTTTTGATGATAGGACTTCGAAGCCTGGAAGAGAAACACATCAAAGCAAGATAATTGACATTAAACACCAGCTAGCCACTTCATCAGCGTAATCTCGGTATAAGATTCACACAATGATATGAATTTACTTTATGATTACAAGAACAGAAGCATTGAACCGACCTTGATTCTCAGAGCAACCAACCAGTCCATTATAACTCAAATCAAGACTTTGCAGTTCTTTAAAAGGCAGAAACAAAGATGCGTTGAGAACCCAATCCCCCAAACTCTGATCCCTTGCACGCGAAAGAGAGAGGTGGATCACTCGCCTAGTAGTGTTATCACACTCGATCCCAGACCACTCACAACAATTACTACTGTACTCCACCCAATCTCCCATGTAAATGCTGTTTGGATTGGTCAAAGCTTTGACCTCTAAGAGAGCAATTCTCTCATCCTCCAAGCACCCATAACAACGACCACACCAGTCGCCAACCAAAGTCAATAATGCTAGCAACATCCAAGCCCCCATTTTTTTCATCATCATCTTGGATAATTCTATGAAGTACTACGTAGAATATTGTTGTTTGTTATGTCATATGTGCATTCGGGCAACCATAGAGGTCCTATTTATACTACAATACTAAATATACCCACTGATCTGTGGATTTGTGATTAAACTTGGAAAATTCATTATTTGTGATTAAGAAAATCCATTATTTTTATTTTTTGACATATTAGGTTCCAATGTGAGTGGTTGTCTTTTTTCTTATTTATGAGGATCCAATAGATGCATCAAGTCTAAGGCTGCACAATCACTGTCTGTCACTAGTCAATTCCTCCAACTTGTTGTGTAAACTACTTTGGTTTTTCGTCATATATAGACATGGAAAGTCATGTGTTCTGAACAATTGATTTGATCTTGTGGAATACAAAAATTTCTTCCTCAACGTTTTTCATGGAATGAAGTGATTTCCCGGTAGCTTCACCATCCACTTGCACTTCTTTTTCTCCGTAGACTTGTGAAGTCGGTCAACATTCTCAATATATTATCAACATCATCAATTGTTGCTAATTTGGTTGAAGAAAGAAGTATCTGTTAGGCTGATTTACTTCCATATTAATTATTCTTGGATTCTTAATCTGAATGATATATATTAGTCCATTCAAAACAAATTCATTTTCTTTTTTATAAATATATTTATATAATTACGAAAGAAGAAAATGCATTGATTAAAATATTATTGATGTGTTTGAATGACGAAAGTTAGGGCAGAGATGACCATCATAGACACCATGCGGGCCAATAAAATTAAAAACAAAAGACAATATCAATGGCTTGCAAAAAGAAGAAGAAGAAGAAAGTTTAATTTTAAATTTATCTATATGTTAAATTACTAGATTAAGTAAACTCAATCCTGTAATATTGAATTATTTGATGAAAACATTATCTAAAACATGATTAATTGACATATTTAAAGTCAAATAAATAACAAACCCCGCTTACTTTTAATATTAAAAATTATTTTCCAACATAAACTCTTTAATGTAAAAATTTAACATAATTAAAATAAATTGTGATTACCGTTTGAGCAATTAATTTGATCTTGGGCCCTACAATCATTTTCATTAGCCTGTTAATGTTTTTCTTCAAGCTTGTGGAACGGGGTGTTCCTCCAACTTGTTGTGCAAGCTACTTTGCTTTTTTCTGCGTGGACTTGGGAAGTCATTTGTTCGAACATTTGATTTTCTAACAAGTCTCTTAAATCCCATCATCCACTAGCACTTGTTTTTCTTCTTCGTAGACCTTTGAAGTCAAGATTCCCAATTATACACCGCATCAATCTCTATCCCATAAAAATGAATTTGGTCCAAGAAAAAAAAAAATCTGATATTTGTGATTTACTCTTGGTTTTATAAATTAGAAAGTGTAAACTGTAAAACCCAACCATTAAGATATCTACATGCATGTAAGACAGTTTCTAAATATATAAGAAAGAAGGAAGAAGGAAGAAAATGCATTGAAGAGTATGTTTGTTTTTTAAGTAGTTTTTGTGGTTGTAATTTTGAAAAAGTAAGTTTAAAAAAATATAGTTTATTGTAGTTACTTGAATTTAAATACGTGTTTGATAAAAATTATAATTAAAGTTTATATATAGCAAAAAACATGTATAAAATATTTGGTAGAAGTGTAGTTGCAGTTGCTTTTTAAAGTGTTTTTTACTTGGAAATGTATCAAAATAATATTTTTTTATTTTTTAAAAATTATTTTTGATATTAGGCTCCAAGTTGGATTCTCTGCTTCTACGTTACAAAGTCGAAAGGTGGGTTTTCCCTTTTGTTCTAATAACAAAACGAGTTTAGGATTTCAAAGTACAAATCCAATAAACAATGATCTTCTACTTCATAGGTTTGGACCCTTTTTTTCTTGTTTAATTGTAAAATTTCATAGGCTTGAAGCTGTTAACTTTCCCTTTATTTATAGTTCTAGTTGTACACTATCACTTGGTGGTCTAAGAGGCAATATTGCGTCTCTCTTTCACATCTACATATCTTTTGAAAAATCTTATTACACTTTAGCTCTATTTTTTTCTTTTTGAATCTTTAGTTATTTTTATTTTTTCTCATCATTTTTCTAAATTAAAAAATATAAATAAATTACTACAAAAGGAATTAAACAAAACCAGCATAAAAAAAAGTTGCTAAAATCCATCCATTCATTCAACACCGTTGCTGTGATCGAAGCTTTAAATACCTAACCTACACCGTACCTTATTCTAGCTATATACCTAACCTACAAAAACCAAAACAGAGGACTCTATTCCATACATTAAAATCAACTACAAAGGCAAATTAAAAAGGAAAGGGAAAATATTCCCTTCTTTTGCTCACTTAAATATGAATCCAAAACCAGTTTGGAAAAATAAATAAATTGATAGAATTGGTAACGAAAAATAAATCTAACTCTTTTTTTTTTTCAAAAACTTTCCAATATCAGCAACAGTTCCTCCAAAAAAAAAAACATAAAAAACTACACTTTCGCTTCATTGATCCATAAATATTAATATTCCGTTCCTGGTTTTCAATTTACTCATGATACCTTTCGATGGACAGTGCCAACAGTTATTTGCGTACTTACTATATCAATGGATTATTAAGAAATAATAAGGAAATTGTTTATTATTGAAAGTATTTTTTAAATTATTTTTTATTTGAAAAAAAATCAAATTAATATTTTTAAATTTTTTAGATAATTTTAATATAATGATATCAAAAATAAAAAATAAAAAAAATAAAAAATATCATTTTAATACTAAGTTTGTATTTAATACTATAGAAAATTGTACAGATGTGGGCTTGAAGGCTGAAGCTGTTAACTTTCCCCGGACTGGTTATGTCATTTATTCATAGGTCTGCTTGTATACTATCCAGCATGCACAATCACTTGTTCTATCCTATGCCTCCTTCAGCACTCTGCCATTGCTAATATATAGAAATATTCACAAAATTATCAGAGGTATCGATTTGCTATACGGGTCGAAGTTATCTGCAATTTTTGTTTTCTTGTTAGTATATTCTCCCTCTGCACCTATTCCCTGCTGTTATTATGCTATATATTTTTATACTGACTGTGTGTCAATATATATGTTTGCTTCTTCTTAATTCGTAAAATGAATATAATTTAACTGAATTAATTTCATACCTTCTTCGTGGGTCTAAGAGGCAATACTGCGTCTCTCTTTCATATCTACATGTTTTTAAAAAAATCTTATCACTCAAGATCGAGACTCTGGTTCGATTTTTTTCTTTTGAATCTGTAGTTATTTCTATTTTTTCTCATCTTTTTTTTTTTTAAAGTAAAAGATATAAATAAAGTACTACAAAACGAATAAAACAAAACCAGCATAAAAAAGTCGATGTGAACTTGCAAAACGAACTCAGGTTGTGAGAATTTGTTAAAATATAAAATAAACATCTGACAAATCCCAAATATACTCATATTGATGTCTATAAATTGACGCTGTCCAGAATTAGTGGTGACAAACATGGACAAGATAGCAGGTTGGAAGATTCAACGACAGCAAAACAGAGACAAAGGAGCAGAGAAGAGGAGGGAGGAGCAGCAGTTTTCTGTTTTCTGAGGCTCAGCATTACATGATGAAACTTCTGTACAGACCTGAGGAACTCGGCAGAGATCATGATTTTCCGGAAACTGTAGTCCTCTCCGTAGTTTACCCCTCTAATTACGGAAGAGTTTCAGAGAACCATCTCCCCTGGTTCTCGTAGATACGGGTGATTGTTGTGACATGTTGAACTCTCCAGAAATCTTCACCACGGTACCTTTCTATTGTCTTGATGAATGTTGGAGGCATATGCCACAGAACCAGGTCTTCTATATTTTTCAGGTTTTCAATCCCATCCGGCACGGTTTCTAGCACCGTGCATGCTGTAATGTCTAGCCTCTCTAACCCAGGCATTGATCCTTTCGCTATTCTGATGCGCCGCAATCTCCCCAGTTCATGGAGACCTAGCCTCTTCAGCTTTGAAAATCCACTAGGATCACAACACAGTTCTTCCCCTGCATAAGCTTGACGGAGTTCAAGCAACACCAAACTAGGCAATTTCTGGAGGGCCTTGAGAGGATCACTTTTCAGATTAGAATATTGAAGCACTAGCTTGGAAATATACTGGAGTGAAGGTATCCATTCTGGTAAAGCCGGAAGACTACATTTGAGATATAGTCGTTGGAGATATTTTGGAGGAGATGAAAGAGAGTCAAATTGTAAGGATTCAGTTTTGTTTAGTGAAACAAGATACAATGCAGTAAGGTGTTTCAACCTGTCCAAAGTATAACACAGATCCATTCCCTGCTCTTCTCTTAGCTTTAAAATGCCCAGCCTTCTCAACGAAGTTAGCTTTCCCAACTCCCTGACTAATTCATAATCTTCATTCACTTCGACGCTTCCCAATTTCTGCAGGCTCGTCAATCTTCCTATTCCTGATGGAACTCTCATTCCATGAGTGTCTGGGAAGAACGATGATGGCTGGAAACTGTGTCGATAGTTACGGAGCTGGCAAAGACATGTCAGTTGTGTGATCCCAGCAGGCAAAGAAGATACAAAAGTCCTTTTCAAATCAAGTATTTCCAAGTACTTGAGCTTCCTTATGGACTCTGGAAGCTCACTTATCATGGTCCATCTCAAACTTAAGTATCTTAAATGAATCAGTTCAACCAATTCAGGTAGGAAGCTGGAAAGGGGAGCTCGATCTAAATTCAATACTCTCAACAGCTTGTAATTGCGAAAACTATGCTCAAAAGAATGATGTGAAGAAAATGACAACAAAGACCACAGATAAGGAAATCTCATATCTGATTGTACTTCCTCAGAGTTTTCATGGATTGATAGACGCCGAACTTTCTCATTCTTGCTGATTCTTGCTCCGTTTGCTATCATAACAAAAGATTCTTCCCTGGATTTCATTTGAATGATTTCTCGCATTAGATCATGAACACGACATGTCTTGACCCTATTAAAATAATTCATCTCCACCACTTGGATCAAACTCCTATTCACGAGTTCATTAAGGTATTCCTCTGCTACTTCCTCCTTTGTAAAGCCTTGCTTCTCTTCCACAAACCTTTCAACCGTCCACAACCGGATCAACTTCATTCTTTTTATCAAATAGTCCTCTGGAAATACACTTAAATACAAATAACACTGCTTGAGGTAGTAGGGAAGATCATCATAACTTAGTTGAAGTATTCTACGTAGACTCCCAAGGTCGTTGTTACTTTTCAATTCTGTAGCTAGGCAGTCATGGACTTTCTTCCATTCCAAACCTTCATTTTTCTTCTTCGACAGCAGGCCTCCTATTGCTACAATTGCAAGTGGCAGTCCCTCACACTTCCTTAAGATATTTCGAGACATCTCTTCCAGTTCTGGAGGGCATACAGCCTTATGTTCCCCTCTAAAGGCTTTCATACAAAAGAGGGTCCAGGCTTCATTTTCTGGTAAAGCTTGGAGTTCATAAACATGACTAGTGTTCTCTATAGATTCAGCCAAGTTACTTAAACGTGTAGTGAAGATAATTCTACTACCACAGTTACAATCAGGAAATGCATACTTTATTGTTTCCCAAGCGTTTACAGTCCATACATCATCCAAAACAATGACAAACGTCCTTCTCCATAGATAATTTCTTAGAGCATCAATTAATTGGAGGTCAGTCATTGATTGCAAATTAGCTGGAACAGGTTCGTTTGCTGTCACCAGAAACCCCTGCAGAGCAACTCGTAGAAGCTCCGTGGATGCAAATGATTTGGAAACTGTAACCCAAGAATGGGTATCAAAGCTTCTTCTGATGGGGTGGCTGTCATAGACTTTCTTTACGAGGGTTGTTTTTCCCAACCCACCCATTCCAACCACAGAGATACTGGAGAGCTTTTCTTCTCCTTCTACAAGCCACGAAACCAGTAGATGTTTTGGGTTCTCAATTCCCACGACATCAGCTTCATCTAAGTAAAGAGCATCTAACCGGGGATCATGCCATTTCTCTACGGTAGCACTGGAGGTTGATGGCATGTCTATCCTGTTCAAAGAAAATGCATTTCTTCTCTCTGAAATGGCTTTCATCCTTGCTTTAATGCTTTGTAGCTGGACTGCCAGCCGGTGCCGCGCACTTAATTTACGGATGGAACGATATGAATTGCGAAGATAATGGATAAAACCAGTCCCGTGAGATTGAGCAAACCGGAGCATGAACTCTTCAAGAATGTCCTCAGCATCATAAGCCACATCTCTCACTTGTTTGACCCAGGCTCTCAGTCCTTGATCACTCTCACTCGTTTCTTCCGCATCCTGAAGGAAAGATTTCATGCAATACAAATCATCCTGTAGTTCAACGATTCCCCCTCTAACTCCTCCCAAGAACCGTGTTTCTTTTTCTACAAAGGAAGCCAGTTTCTCGAGCACCACCTGCACTGCGATCATGGCCATGGCTTCTTGCTCCAGAATCACCAATCCTGATCTTAAGGCCTCACATATAGTCAGATCGATCGATCAAATGCTGTATTCCATACGTGTTTTCACATGGGCAGGAAGCTACCAGGAACTCCATTTTGACAGGGAAACCCCAAGTCAACTTTTGACGAACTCCTTATAAAATGATCAAAGTCTCTATCAACAAAAAACAATTGGCCTTGACGGTCGGCGGACATATAATAGGTTTTTTTATTGTTTTTTTTTTCACAGAATAATAACTAATCTATCTTTCGAGGCAAAAAATAATGCACGGTAGGTAGGATCATTTTTTACCTATTTTCTTTTAAAAGTAGGGTAAAAGATAACCAAAATACCATTGCTTCAGAGATTGAAACCTACTTTGTTGTTTTAATCACTTCACATGTGCCAGTTTTTAGGAATTGGAATTATTTTTTAAAATATTTTTTATTTAAAAATATATTAAAATAATATTTTTTTTATTTTTTTAAAATAATTTTTAATGTATTAAAATGATTTAAAAATACCAAAAAATATTAATTTAAAGTAAAGAAAAAATAAAAACATTTTATTTTTTTTTAAATTTTTTTGAAATGTAAAAACAAAAACGACTAACTTAATTTTGTTTTATATCCCATGAATGTTTATTGTTAAAAGTATTTTTTAAATTATTTTTTATTTTAAAAAATAAATTTAGTATTTTTAGATTTTTTAAATAATTTTGATACAATAATATAAAAAATAAAAAAATTATTTTAATGCTAATTGTATATTTAATTCTATAGAAAATAATACAATAATAATACCATACCCTATAATACTACATTACTAAATATTAGTATGGTTGTGGTTTAAAAAGATATATATTTTTTTTTATCTTCTCTTCTTCTTCTCTTTCTTTATTATTATTATTATTATTATTATTATTATTATTATTATTATTATT
>NW_011501006.1:40183-51028 GCF_000495115.2 Populus euphratica | reverse complement strand
ATTGTTGTTTATAATTTGTACAATTAACCTCCCTGTGGTTCGACCCCGGTCTTGCCGGGTTATTTATTACTTTGACACTCCTGCACTTGGGAGAAGACATCAATCTTTTAGTCGTGTCACTTAACGAGCTTAATATTTTAAAAATAAAATTAACAAAAATAATTTTAGAAAAAAATATAACTAAAATAGAAAAAATCATGTGGAAGAAAACATTATATCAATCCACAGTAATTTTCTAGAAAACTTATAGTGCTTTCATCATATATTGTAACTTTAATTTTTCACTAGCTCAATATTAAAAAATAAAATAAAAAAGATAATTTCGAAGAAAATTATAAAAAAGTCATGCGAAAAAACACTGTAGCAAGCAACAATATTTTAAAGAAAAAATTACAAAACTAAATTCTTAATTAGCTCAATATTAAAAAAAATTGATAAATATATTTTTGAAAAATAAAAAGTAAAATAAAAACTATATGGAAAAATACTACAGTAATTCACAATATAGTTTTTTTAAATTACAAAGTAAAATTTTTACCAAGGTCAATATTTATAAAGTAAAATCAATAAAAATAATTTTGAAAAAAAAAATAAAAAAATATAGGAAAGTTGAAAAAAAGAAGAAAATAATTTGAGAAAAAATGAAAAAGAGAAGGGAAAAGTTAAAAAAAATACAAAAAAAGAGGAATGCACTGTAGATTACTTTTGTAATCCACAGTATATTGTGTGTGGGGGAACAATGATTCTCCCCATACCATTTAGAGTATTTGCTTATAATTGCAATTCTTAACCAGCTTAATATTTAAAAAATAAATTTGATAAAGATAATTTTAGGAAAAAATATAACAAAAACAGAAAAAAAATCATATGAGAAAAAATATTGTAACAATCCACAGTAATTTTTGAGAAAAGTTATAGTGTTTTCTTCACATATTGCAACTGTAATTTTTAGTCAGCTTTATATTAAAAATAAAATAAAAAAGATAATTTTAGAGAAAATTATAAAAAAAACCATGCAGAGAAATACTGTAACAATCAACAATGTTTTTTTTTAAATTATAAAATTAAATTCTTAATCATCTCAATATAAAAAAAATCAACAAATATAATTTTAAAAAATAAAAAAATAAAATAGAAAAATTATGTGGAAAAACACCGTAGTAATCCACAATATTTTAACAAACAAATTACAAAGAATTTTTTTTAACCAAGTCAATATTTAAAAAGTAAAATTGATAAAAATAATTTTGAGAAAAAAATACAAAAAAAAAAAGAAGAAAAAATAGATAAGCTGAAAAAAAAGTAATTTAGAAAAAAAAGAGGAAAAAGTTGAAAAAAAAAGAGAAAAGGAATGCACTATGGATTACTGTTGTATTCCACAATACATTGTCTGGGTGAACAATGATTCCCCCACATCATTTAGAGTACTTACTTATAATTGTAATTTTTAATCAATTTAATATTTAAAAAATAAAATTGACAAAAATAATTTTAGAAAAAAATACAGCAAAAACAAAAAAAAATCATATGAAAAAAAATACTATAGCAATCCATAATAATTTTTGAAGAAAGTTAAAGTGTTTTTCTTACATATTATAATTGTAATTTTTAACTAACTCAATATTAAAAAATAAAATAAAAAATAATTTTAGAGAAAATCATAAAAAAACGATTTGAAAAAATACTGTAGCAATTAACAATGTTTAAAAGAAAAAAATTACAAAACTAAATTCTTAATTAGCTTAATATTAAAAAACATCGACAAATATAATTTTAAAAAATAAATAAAAAAACTATATGGAAAAACATCACATCAATTCATAGTATTTTAAATAAACAAGTTACAAATAAATTTTTTTAACCAGGTCAATATTTAAAAATTAAAATCAATAAAAATAATTTTGAGAAAAAAATAAAAGTAAAAAAGAAAAAAAATAGAAAAGTTGAAAAAAAAGTAATCTATGAAAAAAAATAATAATTAAAAATATATATATAAAAAGAAGGAATTCACTATAAATTATTGTTATAATCTACAATACATTGTGTATATGAAAATAATAATTCTCCCACACCATTTAGAATATTATTAATATGTCTTTTGAGGTAAAAAATAATACATTGTAAGTAGGAGTATTCTTTTACCTATTTGCTTTTAAAAGAAGGATAAGATAACTAAAATACTATTGAATTCAGAGATAAAAATCATACTTTTTATATTAATCACTTCATATGTACTAGTTCTTGCATGTTTAGAAGTGCAGTTAAAATTATTTTTTAAAATATTTTTTATTTAAAAATATATTAAAATAATTTTTTTATATTTTTAAAATTAAAGTATCAAAATGATCTAAAAATATCAAAGAATATTAATTTAAAATAAATTAAAAAATAAAATGTATTTAAAGTTTTTCAAAAACATTTTTGAAACGCAAAAACAAATATGGTCACCTTAATTTTATTTTATATCCTGTGAATATTTATTGTTAAAAGTATTTTTTAAATTATTTTTTATTTAAAAAAAATAAAATTAGTATTTTTTGATATTTTTAGATAATTTTATTATGATAATATAAAAAATAAAAATATATAAAAATATTATTTTAATATTAAGTATTTATTTAATACTATAGAAAATAATGCAATACTAATGCAATACTCTATGATACTACATTGCTAAATAGTAGTAAGGTTGTGATTTGAAAAGATATATATTTTTTTTAAAATTAAAAATTATAGTTTTTATCAAATTTAAATTTAGACTATAATTTAAATGAAAAAAAAAAGAAAATCAAATAACTTTGAAAATTATAATCACTATTAAAACAGCTGCGATCACATTTCATCACAATGCCAAATGGACGCAGGCAGACATGTTATCGTTTGTCCTCGATTTTTCAATCAAACTACCGATTCTCGTTTAATAATAATAATAAAAAAACATGACACAAAACTGAAGGTTGACGTCAAGCCACATAGGCACCAAGACCTGCCTCCATCAAGCGCCATGTGTTCTCTTTCGCCTTGGAAGTTGGACCGTGCTCGTTGTTTTTGGTAGCGAAGGAAGAAGTAGAAAAACTGAAGCAGATCCTTCAAGAACCCAAAACTCTCTTATGATCAAATCACCAAAATGACTCCTCTTGCTTCACGTTTGATCCAATCAAGAACTTCCCTCTCCAAATTATAGTACGTTTCGTTTCCTTTCTTGGGTTTTTTTTTCCTCCTGCTATGTCAAGAATTATTTATATTGATAAGTATGTAAAATTTATTTTTGTGATTTATTTTCTATTTAGGGAAAAAATGGGTTCTTTCTTTAATATTGCGTGACATTGATTTCTTGTAAGATTACATTGTGTTATTTACTTGTCTCTTGAAGGGAATTTTAAGAGTTAGTGATTTCCTTGAAGACATGGGGTGCTTTTGATTTGAGAATTGTATGATTGTGAGTGTTTAGAAGCTTCTCTTTTTATTGGTAAATGCCAAAAATGAAAAAAAAAGGGATGTTTTGGGAATTGGCAATGATCCTTGGGGCTTTTCTTCTTTTATTTGCATGCAGATATTTTGCGAATGGAATAATTGATGGCAACTGAATGTATGATTTTGTGGCGTTACCAAATGTGAAGGTGTTGCATTTTCTGATTAGTTTATTAATTTTTTTTGAATAAGTACAATTGCTGCATCAAGAAATGGGAGATATCTATCAACTGATTCTAATAAGGTTGATGAACCCTTTAAAGTTGAGGAGGCTGAGACAGTGAATGTACCTCCACCCTCGACAGAGAAGGTATGCTGGATAATGAACCATAGTTGGCGCTTTTGATATCTTCTAGTTTATTGTTTTGTATATTTTAATTGATATGCTAGCCAATGCAGTTGCTTGTATTGGGTGGAAATGGATTTGTTGGTTCTCATATCTGCAAAGAAGCTATAGACCGTGGCTTAACTGTTGCTAGCCTGAGCAGGTATTGTGATCCTCTAAAGCTGTAATTTTTTTTATTGATAGTTGGTCATTTTCAGTTGATGTCTAATTGTTCATGTTCCTTTCAGGTCTGGTAGGCCATCCATACATGATTCATGGGTTAACAATGTGATTTGGCATCAAGGTTTGCATTGTTCTATGGTGCTTTCCTTTTCTCTCCATGCTTTTGATGTCTTGATGCCTGTAAACTTTTGTTTCTAACAGTCTTCTTTCTCTAGGAAGCTTACTCTCATCTTATTCATGGACGGATGCTCTAAATGGGGTCACCTCTGTTGTATGTGATCTCCTCACTTTTCCACCAAAATAACATTTTTTTTCGTGTGCACGCACATGTGTGCAATGGTGGTTTTGCTACACAGGATGTGATTCTTCTTCTTCTCTTTTAATGAGTGATTGGTCTTTTCTGCTAATTTGTGTTTGCTTTCTAGATTTCTTGTGTAGGTGGTTTTGGCTCACAGTCTTATATGTATAAGATTAATGGAACTGCAAATATTAATGCAATTAGAGCTGCTTCAGAAAAAGGTATACTTAAAAGGAAGCTAAGTTTTTTCTGCTGTTTATTTATATAGTTCGTTCTTGCGGCCTTGTGGTGATTCATAACTGATGAGTTCTGTGTAAGTGTTGGAAAGCTGTTCCAAATAGAAGTCCTCAGAGGCTTCAGTCTGTTTCACGGTTGTTGTAAGAGGGAATCCTAGTTCACTTGAAGTTGCTCCACCCATTGTTAGAATTTTCTCTGAGAATGGATCCTTTATGATGAATCTTCTCATGTTTTGGAGTTACGAATAAATTAGGTATTCTAATGGTCATAGATGTCACGCAAGGTTGTGGTTGTGTGGATATTTGTGAATAAGCGAAGGAGAGAATTTTAGGCACTGTGTTTCTTTCTCAATTTCTTATCGTTAGTTATTTCTTCAATCATCCTCAAAGGAAGCAAATTCTAGAAGGCATTTTGATCTAGCATGGTCTTTGGTTTTTCATTTCATAGTACATCTGCAATCTAACAGCATGCTGTGTTACACTGATAGCAAAAGAAAACTTTTTCAAGTTTTGTGAATTTTTATATTCTTTTACATGTTTTTGGCCCCACCAATAAGTAAACTGTTAGAGAGTAGGTGGTTCCATTTCTACCATTTCCTTTTTCTTTTTGATTGGTGAAGAGAGTAGGTGGTTCCATTTCTACCATTTCCCTTTTCTTTTTGATTGGTGAAGGGATGTTGTTGAACTCATAAATACCCTGGGAACTTGCGTGTGGTCTACCAGCTGAGCTACCTCCCAATTTTTACTTATTTTAGTGGACTGGATTTGATAGTTGATTTGCTTATTTGCTATAGGTGTTAAAAGATTTGTTTACATCTCTTCTGCTGACTTTGGCTTGGCCAATTACTTGCTGCAAGGATATTACGAGGGAAAGGTACTATTTTCATTACTTGTTGTCGAATCATGTCACTTTAATGCGAATGTCTGGCATGGCACATCTACATCTTCTGTTTTCTGGAAACAAAGACTGTTTTCTAAAGCTTTAAAATAACTAGTTTGTATTATACATAGATTCAGTTTGATTTCTGTAACACATATTTTGATACTAAATAGTTATATCACAAGAAGAATCAAAGCTTTCAAGTGTCGTCATGATATTTACTTTTCCCTTTTCCTATCATTCTTACCTCATTAAGCATTTTACTTGTGGTTTGTTTGAAGTAGAAAGCTGCTGAAACAGAGTTATTGACCAAGTTTGCATACGGAGGTAAAATTTGTTCTTTTCATTCTTGGTACTTGTACTCTTTCTATTCCAGTCATAGAGCTGTCCTAAAACTTTTGGATCGGGAAATTGGAAAAATTTCCTTCAGGTGAAATGCTATTATGATTTATTGATTTCATCCTTCATATCTTGGTACTCCTTTTGTTGTCTTTGATTTTCAAAAATCTTGTAGTTTAGAATTCCAGTGTTTGTATTGATTAGTAATGTGGATATATGTCTCCCTTGTAGCTGACAGCATATTAATATCATATGTTATGGATTATAGGAACTCCAAATCTGATGAAATGTTTTGTGTTTCCTTGTTTAGGAGTGATTCTCAGGCCTGGGTTTATTTACGGAACTCGCAATGTTGGAAGTGTTAAGTTACCTCTAGGTGTGATTGGTTCTCCATTGGAGATGGTAAGTTCTTGCGCTTCCTTCTCGTATATTTATCTAGATTACTAGGTTATCCCAAACTACACTTGAATGATATATATCCATGCTGCGGCTTTTTGCAGCTTTAGGTTTGCGAAACAACGCCATACCCTGTGATGACTTTTCAAATTCTCAATATTATTGGTCCCCATCTATGCATCTTGCCAGTTGTTCCTAGTTTTAGGTCTTTAAGCACAACTATGCAGACTAGTTCTTAGAACTCTTAAGGGAATAAAAGGAGGTTGCAACTTTGTCTTATAGGAGCATTCTACGATTGCAGTCTCCAGAAATTAAGTTTCAAGGAGTGTTATGTTGCTATTTTATCATTTACATGGGAGAAATGCTTGAAAATGTGATATGGAGGATTTGTAAGCTACTGTATTCAATCCTGTTATTTGAAGGTTCATTGTAATTTATGAATTTCAATCCCGCTGCAGGTTCTTCAACATGCAAAACCACTCAAACAGCTTCCCCTTGTTGGGCCCTTGTTCACCCCCCCAGTCAATGTTACTGCTGTGGCAAAAGTTGCAGTAAGGGCAGCAACTGATCCAGTTTTCCCTCCAGGCATCATAGACGTTTACGGAATACAGCGGTATAGCCAGCGAGGGGCAGCATAGATTTGTTGATCTCTCTCTCTCTCTCGTATTTACCTACCAAATATAGAGTCCGTTCATGAATATGAAGATTTCATTTGTTTTCTTCTTTGTAAATTCTCAAGATGTTAGCTGTTGGACTTGTAATATTTGGTGAACTGGAAACGAAGCAAGCATTAACATATCTGATGAAATAAAATCTGAAATCACAGAATAATGTCATTAATTCCCTAGTGCAAGATGAATAAGTTCTTGGATGATCGCTTTGTATTATCACCTTTGCTGATGCTCTCTTCTCTAAAGTGCTCAGGGCTGCATTCCTTGAAATTCTGCAAGTTCTTTGATTGCTATGTGCTCCATCCATTTAAATTTATCTATTTAAACCATACTTAACGTATTAATTAATAGTTATATTAAATTTAGTATGATTTTTAAGAAATATATGAGTAGAAATGAAAATCATATTGATATTAATATTAATGTGATTGAATTTAAATTGATGAAGTCCGAGTGAGTGAACAATATTCCTTTAACATGTCCAATTCTTTTTTACTTCTATAATTTTCAAATTCTACTTGAACATTTTTTAAACATATTATTATTATTATTTTTACCATAATAATAACCATAGCAACAATCATAATAACCTCTAAGCCAATCATATTCTCTTCAAAATCACAACCATGATTATGAAATATTTTGAAAAAAATTATATTGGGTAATGAATTGGGTGGGTTACTGGTGTTATTTCAAGATTTTTTTTAATTAAAATAATATTATTTTAATTATTTTAAAAAGGATTAAATCGAGTTTTAATTGAGGAGGATGGGTTACCCATCTTAATTTCAAACCTCACTTGAGTCGAGGCCTGTGTTAGCATGTAACCGGGTTGACTCATTAGCCCGGTACCCGTGGCTCATATTGCTACTATAAGAGCAGCTCCAACGGACAAGCCATATGGAAAGCTAAAAGTGTTTTGCCATTTATCTCTTTCCTGTTCATGTTCCAACGGGTAAGCTAAATAAATAGCCATTTTGACTATTTGTTTTGTTAACAGCCATTTTTACATTTAACTGTAGAAATGGCTAAAACAATAGCCGTTGGCCAACGACTATTTTTATAGCCGTTGGCCAATAATTTTTTTAAAATTTGAATTTGAATTTACTTTTTAAAAATTAAAATTTTAACAATAACATATAAAACTTAAAATTAAAAATATTGATATAAATAAATTTTAAATTATATTTTTTAACTTTTATATTACTTCATTAATTTTATATTACTTTTATAAATTATTCATATTAATTATGTAATTAATAACATCATAATTATATTATATATAAAATATTTAAATTAGTTATATATTTATATTAAAATTAATTTAACATGAAATATATTAAAATATAAATGGCTTTTCTATATAGCTTTTTATTATTGGAATGTATATAATTTAAAAATCTATATTTATACTATTTAAAAAGCTATTTTTTTATTTAGCTCTTTAATATAATATTTTTTATTAGAGATACTCTTAGAAAGATATTGATTCTTTATTTTTATAAATATTAATAAATTATGTTAAAATAATTATGTATCAAATATATTAAAATATAATTAACTTTTTTAAATAATTTCTTACCATTGAAATGTATATCAATAAAAAAAATTATATCTATACCATTCAAAAATTTATATTATCAATTTAGCTCTTCTAAAAAGCATCTCGCGTTGGAGATGCTCTAATAATAAATATTCGTCTGTTAAGGGTAAAAAAAAGTCAATATTGGTTCTTATAAGAGGCCAAAAGGCCCAGAATAGATAAATTTGCGAAATTAACCGGCAAGACAGAGAGGCTGACTTCGAGCATACAAAATCAAAGAAGCAAAAGAAATCGGGAATCAGAGAGAACAATGAACAACACGAGCAGCAGTAACAGTCAGCAACAGCAGCAATCAAGTGAAGCAAGGCACGATGATGATGCCACTCTCACTGAATTCCTCGCTTCTTTAATGGATTACACTCCCACTGTGAACCTCCGCCTCTAGAAATTCCGTCTTTTTTTAGCTTAATTTTTTTTTTCTTAATTTTTTTGACACTGTGATGGTTTTGGTGGTTCAGATTCCTGATGAATTAGTGGAGCATTACTTGGCTAAAAGTGGGTTTCAATGTCCTGATGTCAGATTGTAGGTACCCTTTTCTTTTTGTTCCAAAAAAAGCATAAATTAATTGGTTATTGTTGCAGCTGAAATGGGTTTGTTTTTGAATTTGGAATAATGGGTTGTGTTTTAACTAATGTGGTGTGTTTTAGGGATTTGGATTTTTTTTACGTTTATGGGGTTTTTTTTTCCTATTTTTTTTGCAGGGTTAGATTAGTAGCTGTTGCGACACAGAAGTTTGTTGCAGATGTTGCAACTGATGCTCTTCAGTACGTATCTGTTCAGTGTTTTTGGTTTTGATTTTAATGGATTTGAGCATTTTTATTAATTTTGATGTGTGTGTGTGGGGTGGAATGGGGGAGGGGGTTAGGGTTTTTGAAGTGGAAGATCATGTCTAGGGTTGGAGCTGAAGATGGTGGCAACTGTTTAAAAATATTATCTTTTTTGGGGAAATGTTAAGTAAACTATCTTGTTGCATGTTGAGATTCTGGACTTGACCTAACTTCCTATATTCCTGGTTAAATTTGCGGTTAGAAGCTCTTGTAAAATATGATCTGTGGTATAAGAAGCATGGAATGTAAATGGTTAATTTTTTTTTCCCGAGTGCTGACAGCTGATTCAACATCTGAACTAGGAGTTAATTGAATTGTAAAGTTTCTTTGTGTTCGCCAAAGGGATTGTTTAAAAGATTTCAATGTCCAGTTGATAGTGTCATTAATGTTATGCATCGATGCTGTAGGCAATGCAAGGCACGGCCGGCACCAGTAGTTAAAGACAAAAGGGACAAGCAGCAAAAGGTGCTACAGTAGTCCCATTGCAATCTTATATTTGTTTATATAGACTGTTTTGCACTGGTCTTAACTTTTTGTGATTACAGGAAAAGCGCCTGATTTTGACAATGGAGGATCTGTCGAAGGCACTGAGTGAGGTAAGCCCAAAAAATTGTTCTGTCTTGTTCTTTCTTTAGGTGGGCTTAGTTTCTGTGTTATCCCTTGCCATTATTATATTGTATTTTCTAAGATCTCAGGATGCATGATTCCTGCCTGTGATTTAGAATTTCAGTTAACTTCAACCTGAAAATAGATGAGCATTGTGATTGATTGTTTGGACAGTTGTTGGAGCTGGAAGATTTGAAAATAATTTTATTGAAATGACTCAGTATATATCAATCTCATGAGATTCTTTTACCTGCCAACAAAGGACAAGTACCTTCTTCTCTCGTTGCTCATTAATATATGCCCGCCATTTTTGAAGCTATGCTGTTTTTATTTTCCACTTCGTCTTGAAGTAGAATAATGGATGCTATTCAACGTATTGATTTTCTTTAACTTGATTTATTGGGGTGATTGTTTTAGTGGGCAGATAAGAATCCCTTGATTTGCTGTATAATTTATCTCACAGAACTTGTGCATGATAGAGCATAAGAAATGCAAAAATGATTTTGAAAAATGCAACATAATGTCGAATGTTAATAGGACATGCATGTAATAACTGTGCAAGGGATAGTCATGTAATTGGCTTCACCTGCTTGAGAAAATTGTGACACTGACTACTAAGGTCTGCGCTTAAAATCAGTTCCCACTTCCCACCTCCCACTTCAGTTTTCTTTCTTATCTAATAATGTTGTTTCTTTGTTATAATTGAATGAGCAGTATGGTGTAAACGTGAAGCACCAGGAGTATTTTGCTGATAGCCCATCGACTGGGATGGATCCTGCTTCAAGAGAAGAGTGATTTGGGCTAAATTTTTATAATAAGATTGTGAACTTAGTTTTGTATGTCAAGTCCATATACATGTCTGTATCTTCATGATAGCATCACTGCTGGTGCTAGTTTATCACCTCTTTACCTTTTTTCGGATTTTCTGTTTCTTCCTAGCTGGTTGATGCTATTCATCTTTGATCTTTGTCCATCTTCAAAAGCAAGAGGGGAAATCCCTGTCTTTCCC
>NW_011501006.1:0-40139 GCF_000495115.2 Populus euphratica | reverse complement strand
CTTTCCCTATGTTTTCTGGAATTACAAGCTCCATCCCAAAGTTTTTATGTTGGACAGAAACCCTTTCATGTTTTCAACCCTACCGAGGTTTTTGTCGAGGTTTCTGTCAAATTTATATAGTACAGGGTAGGAAATAGGAAACATGAGGGGGTTGCTGTCAAGCATAAAAGCATTTGGATGATGCTTGTAATTCAGCAAATATTTTAGAGAAGCCTTTGTAATTCACCTCACCTCTATTACTAAAATTTGTGTCTTTATCCATCTCCATCGATACTAGTTGAAGAAATGAGTGTATTCTTCTTTCTTTCCTTGGTCTTTCGTTCCGTCATATTCCTAATAACTTATCCAATTACAACGTATTAACCGCTAATGCACCTTTCTTTTATCAAATCTCAGGGACAGTCCAGCCCCAGCAATGTGGTTGTGATTCCCTATCGATCGCTTCCGAAAGGGGTGAAAGGCGACCTGAAAGGAAATTAGTTATGAGAACTTTATTTGATAAGTTACTTACTTTGACACCACTGAGCTTTTGGTGTATCTCCGCTGGCTCAAGAAAGAACCACCAGAGCTGATTATTTACAGCGAAACTCCAAAAATCTCCTCTAACAGAAAGGCAGATACCTAGAAGATTCTATCGCCAACGCACATTGACTTTCTCTCGCCCTACTTCTAAGGATAGATAGAAAAGAAAGGGTTGGAGAGAGTGACTTTCATTCTCTCCTTTCTAAAGCTGCGAAAGGCGGCCCCCCAGAACAAAGCCCCACCCTTCTTTTCCCCCTTTAACGAAAGACCCTCGGCCATCTAAAACTTTTAAGATTGGCAAATAATGTATTCGCATAGGCCCTCCGCGGTATAACTTTAACCTTTTTACTTTACCCCCAGATGGATGAAAATCATCAAAGACCCAAACCAAAGGTGAAAATCATTGTCCGCCCCTGCTTTCTTATCATTGAAAGCCTTGGCAGCAACTAAAGCTGAATCTCGCCTAGCAGGTCTCCGCGAACAATTGACCAAACTCGTGACATGCTTTCAACAACATATGATTCGCCCCGAATATCTAACATCTGATTCACCAGCATACGATTAGCCGGCAGTTCCCGTTTATCCCGAGCTAGGAGCTCCGCTTTCTTCTCTTATGCAATTGCAATTTCTGGTAGGTTAGAATCGAACTAGCCGACATGAGAAAGAGTTTAGATATCCACGATCAGTAGATAGAGAATCGAACAAGTTGCGGGAAAGAGAGTATATCGTATAATAAGATCAAGGCTGCTTGAATACACAACCCCTTTTCAGATCCATTTTTTGGTCTTTGTATGAAGAGAAAAGACAAGGGGGGCTAGGGTATGGCTTATACAGCAGAGGAATTTCATTCCGGGAACCCGTCTATGAGACGGCTATGGGTAGTGGTTTTTATCAGCTGTGCAAGTTTTTAGCCTTTAAGTTGCTGCCGTGCTGCCCCAAGTCTTTTCCCATTCCCGAGCCAACTAGAAACTCTCCAAATTGTGTAGATATTGATATTTCTATCATGGATGGTGATTCTGACAGGCTGACTAGGTATACCTATTCAACCTGGAAGCTAGATTGGTTCAGGTTAAAAAAAGAAAAAAGAAAAAAGAAAAAAAGAAAAAAAGAAAAAAAGAAAAAAGAAAAAAGAAAAAAAGAAAAAAAGAAAATACTTGGTCTTTAATCTATTGACATTTTTTTGATTTTTCTTCGAAATTTCAAAAGAAAATATGTTAAACTTGGGATGTTGAAAAGAATAATGCAATGGCATTTGCAAAAAAGTTGCCTTTTCCATCTCCCAAATTTTCCCCGTAAACAGTTGACAGTTGACCATGGTTTTTATCTCTGGATACTGCTCAAACCGTGGATGTAAATCAATAAATTTTTACTCTTTAATCAATCAAAATACAAGTATAATCAAGTATATTGAATTCAAGTATGGACTTTGAATAGTTGAAAGTCGACCGGTCACTCATCGTGCACAAGCAAGGAAAATACACACACACACACACACGTTTCTTCTACTTAGCTTCTAGACTCTCATATCTTCCTCGCAATCACCAGCTACAGCTCGTTTGATTGCCATATCTTGAGAGAAAATTCTGACCCTTGACAAAATGAAAGAATCAAACCCTAGAGAACAATTGGCCTCCGTCGAAATGCTGGAAGGTGAACTTGAGATAGTGATGTTCCAAGAAAACAAGGGATGCTTCCTCTAGAGAGCCTTGTTAAATATATAGATTTGCTTACCCTAATCTTAGCAAGCAGCTGACTGTCTGAGTCACGACCCGAATCCCGGATCCATGACCGGCACATAGGCAAGGTTCCCCTCAAAGGTTCCATACCTATGCGAACCCAAACTTACATATAAATTTATCCTAACTCAATCAGAGTTCAGCGCAACATTAATAACAAAATCAACTTCATAATATAATTGAATTGTCTTAATACAAGAGTTAATATAATTTCATAGTTTTGGAGCACTAATTAGACATAAAGGAAAATGCACGGATTACAACCAAAAGAGCAGGTTCTGAAGGTCCAACAAAAGTGACCTGCTATCAAGCTATAAGCCTGAAAATGATAAATAATGAGTGTGAGTTCAACAACTCAGTGAGTAGATAACGTTCAATATACACACACGAGATAATACAATAATGAGAAATATATATACAAGTATGAATTTAGGTTCTTATAAAAAAGGTTTCTCAAATAGGCCATAACAAGAATATCATATGATAAAATTCGTCAGAAAATCAAAATGCAATGAGCATGAGGCTCCGTACTGTGGGATGATCAGTCCACACAGGTTGGTGACTCCCCCGACCAACTAGGGTTCAGATACGATGTGCACAAAGACTAACACTACCCTGTTAGCATAGGTATTCTGACTGACATACCATAGGGTTATAATCATAATCAAACAGACATATTAATATCTCAAGGCTCAACTCATGACATCAATCAAATGAGGAGCTATCAATTCAGAAGTTAATTCAAAATACATACTGGTTCATATCAAGAATTCGGATTCAACAAATGATCATGCTTATCATAACAAGGATAATAATCACCATAGATATTATCAAGAAGCATGATCCAATTCATATTAACAAAACAAATATTTATAATATTTCTCATACATATGGAAAATTATCCACTCACCTGACTCGAAGCAAACAAAAGTCAAAAGCAGACACCGGAGAAAATCCTACTGACGTCCCGCCGGTAGAATATCAGGATTATCTGAATATAAAGAAAACATATTCAAGAATGACTCAAAAGAACATATAACCTATTTAATACACTTAACTAAGGGTCTATTTCATAACCCTATATGTATTTAAACTAAACTAGTTATTTTCCTAAAAACCCAAAAATTAACGATTTTCTTGAAATCTAATCCATAATAAAACAAATAATAAAATTGGTAATACTTCACTAACTAACCCTTAATTATTCATCAAACACATCTGCAAAAGCTAATATTACAGCTAGAGACTAATCTGTAATTTATTATATTTTTAAGGGTCAAATTGTAACTTTATCCATTTGGAGGACCAAACTAAAATTATCATAAATCCATGACTATACTAAAATTCTGACCATAATCAATCCTAATTTCTGTCCAGATCATCTCATTATACTCCAGGGACCATTCTGGAATTTTATCAAATTTTTAGGGTTAAATGGTAATTTTTGTCAAATTGAAGGACCAAATTGAAAGTGTTAAAATTTCATAACTATACAGGAATTCTGCCCATAATTTATCTTTTATTCTGTTCAGAATCTCGGAATATGCCCCAGGGACCAATCTGTAAATTTTCCAAAGTTTGGGGACTAAACTGTAATTTCCACAAATTGAAGGACCAAAATGAATTTTCGTCATCTTCAACCTCCAACCCAGAATTTCAACAGAAACCCACTGTTCTTTCCTTATTTCTAACATAATTTCACCATTCAAACAAAATCATAACTCAAAATCATCATTTTTCAATTCAATCTCTCAAAATCCACCAAATAATCCATTACCCATAACAATCAACTCATAACATTCAATTAATTCATCAATCAAACTCAAAACACAAATTTTCAAAACCCTAACATTTATCAAAACCAAAATTAAAACTTAATCAACACATATTTATATATAATCTTACCTTTAAACTTATTTCCTTCAACTCCTTTCTATTTTTCTTCTAATTTTTCTCTTTTCTCTTCTTCTTCTTTCTCCCTTCTCTCTCCTGCCGATTCTCTCTCAACTTTCAGATCACTTATTTTTTATTTTTATTTTTTTACTTTTTATTTATATTTATCAAGTTTTGTTGAATTACTATATTACCCCTCATTCATTTATACTTACACTTTAAGTCACTAAGGGCTTTATTGTATTTTCCTACTTATTTATTCAAAACATTACAGTCTGACACAAACCTTGTCTTGAATAGTAGACTAACGCATGCAAGGTTTGACTACTGTTTACCAAGAAGAGAGTTTGAAAGGAAGAGTCCGAGCCATGAACGCGTGTATTGCTTCATTTGCGAACTCTAATCGCCTCAATCATGCAAACAAGATGAATGACTGGCACAAACCTTGTCTTGAATAGATGACAATAATACAAACAAATTTCTAAGACTGTTTACCAAGAACAAGATTGAAAAGGTAAACTCGAAGCCATGAACGTGCCCTGAAATTTAATTTGTTGACCAATCGATGATAAATAATTAGACGGTATTAAGACTTAACTGAATATTAACTGAATTGAATTTGGGTCACGTAGGGTAAGATTTTTGTTTGGTTCCAATAAGCAATCTATCTTTATGTAAAAGTTTTCTTTTGGCTGTAATAGCAAATGTGATGCCAATGTAGTTACAAGCTTGAGTATTCTATGGTCATTAACTACATTTAGTTTGATTCAGTCAAGGTAAACGATAATGAAACGTTGCATCTTTATAGAGCTGTGCTCTTATAAGTAAGAGTCCTTTCCTTTCTAGATTAATCCACATTGTATCTTAGTTTTCTCATGCTTCTGTTCTTTCCCTGTGTTCATCTGCTCTAGTCATTTTGCTTTTGGCTACTCTGTTGGTTTTCTAATGCTACATAGTTTCCATTTGATCCTTGTTATCCTCCCTTTTCATCTAAAAAATATATAAAAAAGCTAAAATTGTCTTTTAGGCACACAAGAAGATGAGAAAAAACCTTTCAAATCCTGTTCCATCTTTCTTTTTCTTTCTTTCTTTGAAGTTTTTCTTCATAGCCATGGGGGTGGCCCAAGACACAATATCTATCCCTGTGAATGTTGGTGTCGTTCTTGACTAGGATGATGTTTTGTATGGAAATATCGGGTTGAGTTGCATCAACATGGCCCTTTCAGACTTCTATGCCAGTCACAGTGACTACAAAACCAGACTGGTCCTCACCACCATAGACTCCAAGAGAGATGTTGTTAGTGCAGCAGCAGCAAGTTCTCTCTGCCCCCTCTCTATTTCATCAGCAGCATGCTCTAATTCCGAATCACTGTTTAATATTTTAGACCTATGATTAACCTTCTTGTACAACAATCTAGTGATGGATATTGTACATCTGCTTTACTTAAATGAGATGATCAACCTGCAAGACTGTAACCTCTCTTTGTTTCATAGGAATCCACATAAAAACCCAGGTCTTCATAAGCCACGGCTAGTTGCTTTTAGAAGTCACCTACGTAGGCTGTGTTCTCTCTGTGTTATGATATTGTAGGCTAGATATATTACGGAGGCGTTAGAACTGGTCCACTTGGTACTTCATCACTCTGCTGCACAAAGATCATTGACTTCACAGCAGTATTAAGAGTTCAAAAGGAAAAGACATGCTAAAAAATCCTTTTTTAGGAACTTGTGGTTAGTGTATATAATTCAATACCACTATATTCTCGACATCAAAATTCTTATCTTATATAAAGCACCACATACTTTCACTAGAATTTTCCATCAGTCTTTATTGATTATGATAGCAAGATAACAATTATAATTGTTCTTTCCTATCCCCTTTTAAAACACAGCCCTGGATTTGATAAAAAATGTGGAAGTGCAAGCAATCATAGGGCCAACTTCATCAATGCAAGCCAAATTTGTTATTGAACTTGGAGAAAAAGCTCAGGTGCCCATCATATCATTTTCGGCATCTAGTCCATCTCTTACTTCAATCAGGAGTCCAAATTTTTTTCGAGCAACACAAAATGACTCGACTCAAGTGAATGCCATAACTGCATTAGTTCAAACCTTTAGATGGAGAGCAGCAGTGCCCATCTACATTGACAACGATTATGGAGAGGGAATCATTCCTTATTTGACTGATGCCTTGCAAGCAGTTGATGCTCGTGTCCCTTATCAGAGTGTCATTTCTCCATCAGCCACCGACGATCAAATTGACAAGGAGCTTTACAAGTTGATGGCAATGCAGACTAGAGTTTTCATTATGCACATGTATCAATCTCTCGGCACTCGGCTTTTTGCCAAAGCGAAAGAGATTGGAATGATGAGTGAAGGCTATGTTTGGATCATGACTGATGGTCTGACTGCTGATTTATTGAGTACACCTAATTCCTCTTTCACTGATACGATGCAAAGGGTACTGGGTATTAAAGCTCATGTTCTAAGGACAAAAGAGCTCAAAGATTTTCGAGTTCGGTGGAAAAGGAAATTCCAACAAGATAATCCTGACATCATTGATGCTGAGTTGAACATATATGGACTATGGGCCTATGATACTGCAACGGCATTGGCCTTTGCAGTTGAGAAAATGGAAAATTTTGGCTTCCAAAAGGTAAATGTTTCTAGCAATTCATCAACAGATCTTGCCACTCTTGGAGTCTCTTTAAATGGTCCAAACCTTCAAGCTTTATCAAACACTAGCTTCAAAGGCCTTTCGGGAGATTACCTTTTTGTTGATGGGAAGTTACAAGCATCAGCCTTCCGGATAGTTAATGTGAATGGCAATGAAGGAAGAAAGGTTGGATTCTGGACACCAACGAAAGGACTTGTGCAAACATTGAATTCAACAACTAAAAGTATGAATTAGTCTACTGTGTCTGGTATTTCAGCTGTAATATGGCCTGGTGATAACACTGCTGCTCCCAAGGGTTGGGAGATTCCATCAAACGGGAAGAAGTTGAAAATTGGAGTGCCAGTGAAGGATGGCTTCAGTCAGTTTGTGTCAGTGACAAGAGATCCCAGATCTAACACCACAACAGTCGAGCGATACAGCATAGATGTTTTTGAAGCTGTAGTGTGATCATTGCCTTACGCTCTGCCTTATGAGTACATCCCCTTGCAAATCCTGATGGAGGGACTGCTGGAAATTATGATAGTCTGGTCTATCAAGTGTACTTGCAGGTAAACGTTCTTCATCACCTTGTCTAATTACACTGCAATACATTCAACATAAAATCTGAATCTTGCTTAGGCAGAAATCGGTGAATATCTAATTTCATGGCTACTAACAACAGAATTATGATGCTGCGGTGGGAGATACAACCATCGTCTTCAACAGGTCCTTGTATGTTGATTTTACCTTGCCTTACATGGAAAGTGGTGTCTCCATGATCGTTCCTATCATAGAAAACAGTAACAAAAATGCATGGGTTTTCTTGAGGCCTTTGACATGGGACCTTTGGGTCACAAGTTTTTGTTTCTTCATTTTCATTGGATTTGTGGCCTGGGTTCTTGAACACAGAATAAATGAAGATTTTCGAGGTCCTCCTTCACATCACACTGGCACTAGCTTTTGGTTTTCCTTCTCAACCATGATTTTAGCTCAACGTAATTTCCTCTCCTCTTTTAAATTTATTGTCTCCTACTCTAACATATATACGTTACTGATATCTCAAACACCTAGCTGATTTCATCTTTATACTTCACTGATTCCCCTTTTGAACTATACTTGCAGGGGAGAGAGTGGTTAACAACCTGTCTAGAGTAGTGCTTATCATATGGTGTTTCGTTGTGCTGATCTTAACACAAAGTTATACTGCCAGGTTAACAAGCCTACTCACAGTCCAGCGGCTACAGCCTAAAGTTACTGATGTAAATGAACTCATTACGAAGGGGGAGTATGTAGGCTACCAGGAAGGTTCTTTTGTTCCGGGAATCTTGTTAAGAGTTGGGTTTTGACAAGTCAAAGATCGTGATGTATAATTCAGCTGAAGAATGTTATGAACTTTTCTCTAAAGGAAGTGGAAATGGTGGTATTGCAGCTGCTTTTGATGAAGCACCATATATGAAGCTCTTTTTGTCGAAGTATTGCTCAAAATATACCATGATTGATCCCACATTTAAAATGGCTGGTTTTGCCTTTGTAAGTTCACTTCTCTATCTCCATTTTTCTCAGTGGCTCATGTAAGTGCATAATTTCATATGTCCATATACTTTCAGGTCTTCCCTAAAGGTTCTCCTCTAGTACCTGATGTATCAAGGGCAATTCTAAATGTGACTGAAGAAGATAAAATGAAGCAAATCGCGGATGCATGGTTTGGAGAACAAAGCAGTTGTCCAGATTCCAGCACCTTAATTTCATCAAATAGCCTTAGCCTCAAGAGTTTCGGAGGATTTTTTTTAATTGCTGGAATAGCTTCACTTTCAGCTCTCTTAATCTTCACAGTCAAGTTTGTTTACCAGGAAAGGAGAGTCTTGAGTCCTGATGATCCCAGAGATTCAATGTGGCGCAGAATACAAAATTTGTTCATAATTTTCAATGAAAGGGACCTAACAGCTCATGCATTCAGAAAAAATGAAGTGAATGACAGAAGTGGTATTAATCTGCCTTATGCGGGCGAGCCAAGTCCATTAGCCAATTCAGTCCACACAAAATTTCCTGGAGATCCACCCTCTTCAGAGTATGATTCAACTCCCAATAGGCAAGAATCTCAAGAGTTCGTAATAGATATCGATCAGCTTAACAACCCATTTGAAGAGAGGCGAACAGCTTTTGACATAGCCTGTAGATTACAAAATTGATTGCTTACTTGTGACACGAGTAGTTATATTGCTTGCAGCATTGAAAAGTAATTGTACTCAGGGTAAATACTAGAGTGTGAGTCAAGTCATCTATATACAAACATATAATAAGAGTATCACTCTTCTCTTTTATTTTTATATAGATGGTATATGCATCAGAGCATTTTACAAATCAATTCTTTAAAAATTAACGATCAATACATGTTGCATACATGTTACAGTAAACTCAATGATGCAATTCAGGAAGTAGAGGAACAGGAAGCTTAAACCACAAGTCTACCAGACATAGAAGACTTGTAGAATAAGGAAAACCTAATTATGTTATAAACTTATTAGCTGTAGAGTTTATCCTAGTTAGCCGTAATGTTAGTTCCTAGACAAATTAGGATTAGATTAAGTTTACGTATTGAATTATAATTCTTAGAGAGTATTTAAAAAGGGGAGAATAGAACAAAGGGGATATCATTGTTTTCTTTTGAAACCATTCTATATAATAGAACTCAGAGCGATTCCCTATACAGAGAGAGATTCTATACTGTTAATAATTTCCTGCTAAGTTCAACGAGAGGTTAAACCAAGTGGCTTTACATCAATTTGGTATCAGAGCTGTTCATGACCGTAACCCGAAGTGGTAAATCATATACCATGACAGACAACCATGCTATCAGCAATCCCCCACGTGAGCATGCAGAATTTCAGCAACAAAACTATCAGCAACAACTCACCCAAATCACCCATATGCTAGAACAACTTTCTAATCGCATGGATATCATGGATGAACGACGGGCACGAGAAAGAGTAAGATCTCCCAATAGGAAGGGACGTGGCCAGCCCCGTGAAGACTCATAGGAAGGTGATCAGAGGTTTGAAAGGGAGAACTTGGAAGCTGAAATTTTCAGGGATCTTGAACCCCGTCACCTTCGTGCTCAACAACACAGGGAGGAATTCCCACGTATCCGTGATAGGCGGATAATGGACAATCAACTCATTGACGAACTCACCAAGAGAATGAAAATAGATGTACCCGACTTTCATGGCAAATTAGACCCGCATGCTTTTGAAGATTGGCTGACAGCCATCAAGGATTATTTCAACTGGTTTGCAGTCTCTAAAAATCACAAAACCCGATATGTCAGGTTGAAGCTAAAGGGACATGCACGAGCCTAGTGGGGAAGCGTGGAAGAGCAACTAAGGCGTACCCAGCGCCCTGCAGTTTCAGATTGGGAAGAGATGAAAGAACGACTAAAAGAAAAATACTTTCCCATTGATTATGAACAGATGATGTTTGAAGAAATGCTACAACTGAGGCAGGGCTCCTTAACAGTGGACCAATACACAAACCGTTTCCATGAATTAACTATTCACAGTCGAATTGTGGAGACAGACCAACAAACACTAGCACGATATCGTAATGGATTACGTGGCAAACTATACAAGGAGATGTTGGTTGCACGACTAATCAATGTGAATGAGGCATACCAGCTGGCATTACGTATGGAGAGGCAGCTGTAGAATATGAGTGGGAAGAAATCTATGCCAATGGACTTAAAAATAGGGCGCACACCAAACTTTTCCATACAAAAATCACAAACACTAGTAGATAAACCAAGAAGCTCATGGTTAGGAGAACAAACAGGAAGAGCAAACAACCATAATGTTATAAAAGCTCCAACTGACGGCCCACAGTGTTGTAAATGCAAGGGGTTCAGACACTATGCTGTGGTGTGTCCCACAAGAGACAAGAAACTAGCTTTTATATGCGAAAGAGAATTAACAATAATGGATGAAGTAGAGGAGGAAGAAGTAGCAGAGTTTACACAGGAGGAAGAGGAGGAACAATTGGGTGCCTCGGAGCTGCCAAGCTGTGTTATTCGTCGAGTATTAACTGGAAATAAAAAAAGAACCCCATACAAATCAGGAGTGGCCGCGAACCAATATATTCCACACTCGATTAAAATATGGGGACAGGGCACTGAACGTAATCATCGATAATGGTAGCGGCATGAATGTCATCTCTGAAACAGCGGTGGAACGACTGAATCTGAAGAGTGAAAACCCCCCATCTACGGTGTTAGATTTATTAAATGATGCCTCGGTGTTTACAAAGATTGATCTTCGCAGTGGATATCATCAAATTCGTATCCGCCCGGGTGACGAATGGAAGACAGCCTTCAAAACCAAGGACGGCCTTTTCGAATGGCTAGTCATGCCCTTCAGATTAATTAACGCACCGAGTACCTTCATGCGCGCTATGACGCAAATTCTCAAACCCTTCTTGGGTAAATGTGTTGTTGTGTATTTTGACAACATCTTAATCTTCAGTAACTGTTTGCAGGATCATTTAGCTCATATTGAACAAGTCCTAGCTACCTTGAAAGCGAAACAACTCTATATTAATCCCACCAAGTGCTCATTCCTGAAGAAGAAAGTCTATTTCTTAGGCTTCATCATCTCTGATAAAGGTATTGAAGTTGACCCCGCTAAGGTGCAAGCCATTCAAAACTGGCCGACACCTTGCACCGTGTCTGAGGTTCGCAGCTTTCACGGTCTCGCAACATTTTACTGGAGGTTTATTCGACATTTTAGCACTATCAGGGCCCCAATAACTGAATGTCTAAAAGGCAGAAGCTTTACCTGGACAGTGGCAGCCAACAAAGCTTTTGTGGAGGTCAAGGAGAAACTAGGACAGGCACCAGTTCTGAAGCTACCAGATTTCATAAAAATCTTTGAAGTAGCATGTGATGCTTCACATGTAGGAATTGCAGGTGTACTAAGTCAGGAAGGTCATCCTATTGCCTTTTTCAGCGAGAAGCTCAACAATACTCGACGGAGGTATTCAACATACGACATGGAATTTTATGCATTAATTCAAACCATTAAACACTGGCGCCCCTACTTAATCCATAGAGAATTCATCCTTTATACGGATCATGATTCTTTGAAACATCTGAAGTCTCAAAGCAAGCTTAATGCTAGGCATTGATGCTGGATGAATTACTTGCAACAATTTGATTTTGTTATTAGGCACAAGTCTGGGATAGAGAATAAGGTGGCCGATGCATTAAGTCGATGACCACACTTGCTACATATTTTCTCAGCCCACACTACTAATCTTGCAGCAGTAACAGACCAGTACCCTGCTGATGAAGACTTTGACACAACATGGGAGAAATTACAAGCTAGGATTATCGTAGATGAGGGTAATTACTCTGTAAGGGATGGGTATCTATTTTATGGCACCAGGCTGTGCATTCCAAAGGGGTCCCTCAGGGAGTTTATCATCACAGAACTCCACGGTGGAGGCTTGGCTGGGCATTTTGGCCATGACAAAACTTATGCTATAACCGCCGACCGGTTCTATTGGCCTCGAATGCGTAAAGATGTGCATAAAGTGGTAGATCAGTGTAGGATCTGTTAACTAAACAAAGGAACTAAACAACAAGCCAGACTCTACACACCCCTTCCAATTCCTGATCAACCATGGCAACACATTAGCATGGATTTCGTACTGGGACTACCCAGGACTGCTCGACAACATGATTCCATCATGGTAGTAGTTGATCGATTCTAAAAAATGGCTCATTTTATCCCTTGCAATAAAACCTTTGACGCCTCTAAGGTAGCTATGGTGTTTCTATAAGAAGTAGTCTGGTTACATGGGGCACCACTCTCTATTGTGTCTGATAGGGACGTCAAATTTGTTAGTTATTTTTGGAAAACCTTATGGACAAAATTAGGGACAAAATTAATATTTTCTAGTGCATTCCACCCCCAAACCGACGGTCAGATAGAGGTCATCAATCGAAGCCTAGGCAATTTACTACGGTGTCTCATCGCTGATCATACCACCAGTTGGGACATTACACTGCCACAAGCAGAGTTCGCAATCAACAACTCTGTCAATAGGTCTACAGGGCACACACCTTTCGAAGTAGTATATGACAAGCGTCCTTATACTCCCCTAGACCTTCAGCCACTACCATCACCTCCTAGACCAAGTGCAGCTGGCCTTGATTTTTCAGAGTATATGAGAGATGTCCACGCCGAAGTAAAAAGACGTTTATCCCTTAACATAGAATCATATGCAGCCTCTACTTATGCTAGACGCAAGGATAAACAGTTTAACAATGGTGATATGGTCCTTGTTCGTCTAAAGCCAGAACGTTTTCCTTCAGGAAGTTTCACCAAGTAACATGCACGACGTGCTTGTCCCTTTCAAGTTATTAAGAAGTTGGGTAGTAATGCATATGTTATAGACCTCCCTTCTGACTTTGGTATTTCACCCATTTTTAATATTGAGGACATTACAACATTTAAAGGGGATACAACTGATGCAGTCGGAAGCTCACAGACAAAGGACATGCCAGCCTCCATTCCAAAAATTCCAGCAGCCACCGCCCCTAAAAATGAGATTGCCGCCATCATTGATCACCAATTCGTCTCCACACGTCGTGGGGGATACTACAAATTCCTAGTCCACTGGAAGCACAGATCCACTTTTGATTCAACTTGGATCAAAGGCACTGCACTCCAGCAACTACATCCTGAATTATTTACCGCATATGTGAATCATAACTTGCTAGAGTCAAGTTCTTCAAGAGAGCCAGCAAATGATGCAATTCAGGAAGTAAAGGAACAGGAAGCTTAAACCACAAGTCTACCAGACATAGAAGACTTGCAAAATAAGGAAAACCTGATTATGTTATAAACTTATTAGCTGTAGAGTTTATCCTAGTTAGCCGTAATGTTAGTTCCTAGACAAATTAGGATTAGATTAAGTTTACGTATTGAATTATAATTCTTAGAGAGTATTTAAAAAGGGGAGAATAGAACAAAGGGGATATCATTGTTTTCTTTTGAAACCATTCTATATAATAGAACTCGGAGCGATTCCCTATACAGAGAGATTCTGTACTGTTAATTATTTCCTGCTAAGCTCAACGAGAGGTTGAACCAGGTGGCTTTACATCACTCAACCTCCACTCTAGAAAGACAAGGATGGTTGCCGCTAACCATAGTTGCAAGGAACCTTCACATTACCACCAGTCATTTATATTCACATTTAAAATCTAATTTTTTACACTTTCATTTTATGTATAAATAGACAACTAAGTCTATGTTATTGAGTGTAAGAAATAAAACAGAGAAACACTAGGGAGAAAGAGAAAGTGAGTGATGAAGAGCTTGCAATTTATGTAAGTTTGTTGTTTATGAAATAATACAAATTGTTGTATCTTCCTTGAGTGTTTCAAAACCATCATCAGTGGTCTCTCTCAGTAATAATTGGTATAAAAAACAGAAGAGTTTTTTAAATATATCTGAATTTTTAAAGTTATCAAAAATACATTTTGATCATTCCATAGTATAGGGTTTGGTTCTTTAATATGAACTCAACAGTGCAAAAATTAACCTTATCGGAGCAAGGGGTGAATTATACATGTCGCTTTGTTTTTACATTCAAGAAAAATTTTACTTGACTCATAGTGCAGCATAGATCAATCATCTAGTAGCCATTTATTTGGTGTTACTTCAAAAAAATTGAGTCTATGGCAATAACTCTATTATTAGTTGGAGATTAGGCGTCAATCATTCACAATTTTTTTCATTCTTAATTTCTATTAAAGTATAAAAAAAATGGCATATTTTATATTGTATATTCCTTCCTAAAATGTCCCTTAGAATAGTTGATAATTATGATTGTAATTTCAATGGTTCAACACAAAAGGAAAAATCATAAACTAACCACTCTAATTTACTAGGCATAATTAATTGTTATGACCCGAATCCCGGGTCTATGATCGGCAATGCACTGAAGGTAACAGCAAAACACCACATCTATGCTAAGCTTTAGAACACACATATCATAAAACAAATTATACAAAATTCACAGCATTTTATAAACTTTTAAAACATCTCTTTATTAGATAAAAGCAAAACAAAGTTTATAATACATGTTACATTATATAAAACCCAAAATTTAAATAAAATAGTGTAATGATGGAGCACCCTAAGACAAATTAAAAGTAAACCTCGCAGAAACAAACAAGACATTCCAAACAAAAGTGAAGAAGAAGGAACAAATAACAAGATCAACCTGCTAACATAAACTAAGAACATGAAAATAATATAAAATGAGGGGTGAGTTCAATTAATTCAGTGAGGAAATAACATTTAATATACATCTTAAATATTAATAATTTGTAAGTCGTACATATCTTGATATAAATATATATATTAGGTATATTAACATATAGTAGTGGAATACATATCAGAGATCCGATGATACTCAAAGATGATCCAATGACACTTGAAGATGATCCAATAATACCAAAGGTGACCATTTTGGGATAATTAGACATGAACAGACTGGTGGCTCTCTCACTAGCTCAGAATACAGATATGGTATACACAAAGATTAACTACACTATGTTAGTATGAAGTTATTGACAAGTTCGATATCCAGACATAATAGATATTCATATAATTATCAAAGCAACTGAATGTTATATCAAATATAATTTAATGCAAATACACATTCAAGAAACTAATAAGTACTTGAAAAATAAATTAACATATATATAGATATTCAAGAATATCATCCACACTCATCATATAATCAACATACATAATTTATTTATATTACATGTCTATTAAATATTATCCTACTCACCCAAAAAAATATAGAAGTAAAAGGAATACCAGATAAAAAATCTGAAAATTCTATGGAAATCGTTAGAACTTACAACAAAAATACATAATAAACTAAAAAACAACACAAATAAAAGATTCTAATGCATATAAGAAAATCAGGTTTAGTCTATATGTTTAGAGATTAAAATGACAAATTTCCAAAAAACAGGGATCAAAACGTGATTTTACCAAGATTGGAGGACCAAACTATAAATACATAATCATATTGAAATTTCACCCATAATCTATCCTTAACTCGATCCAGAATCTAAATTTACATTCTAGGGATCAAATTATAAATTTTTCAAAGTTCAAGCACAAAATCTCAATTTACGTTCTAGGGACCAAATTGCAAATTTTTGAAATTTTAGGGACTAAACTATAAATTTCCAACATTGAGGGACTAAACTATAAATTACATATATCAATTATTAAAATGAGAGTCATCACCCCTAACCTAATAAGAATACTACCTAGAATTCCAAAATACATTTCAAGGCTCAAATTATAATTTTACAAAGTTTAGGGACTAAATTTTTTTTCATAAATGAAGGACTAAAATTAAATTTTTAATCCTCAACCTCCAGAGCATTATGTCCATATTTTCCATCAAAGTTGAAATAAATTTCTTAACCTATAACACATCATCAAAATCATAACAAAATCCTAATATCTTCTTTAATCCTTCTATAAATAAATCATAATAAAAAATAATATAAGATGGAACTACTTACTTGCTTCTTCAACTTTTCTTGAATTAAATTAAAGCTTAAAAATAAAAATTTCTTTATGTAAATCGGTATAGATCATAATAAGTAGGAAGAAAAGAAGAGAGCTAGATGATAATATTTTAAAACTCTATCTAATAAACTTGAGTTGAGTTGAGATAAAAATACAAATTATCCAATTTTTTTTGTCTTAATTGTTTTCTTACACACTTGAACCCCAAGTCTCTCGTGATAGAAAGGAGAAATGGATGTCAATTAAACTACAAGTGAGCTAGTAGCTCAATTGGTAAAGAGTCAACCAAGGGGAGATGACATCCTAGTTTGAATCCCACCACTTGAATTTCCCAACCCACATGTAATTGTGTAATTGACTAGGGACTTCGAGTTGGTGGACTCTTCCTAGTGGTTTGGCTCTTGAAAATAGCCATAATGGATACCCACTTGTGAGTTGCGTCCAAATACACACACTAAAAACTCGTTTGCAAGTTCTTAATATGAGCTTATATGAAGCATTTCAATATCTTAAGTAGGTGATAGTATAAACCCATTTATATTATGTTTTAAAAATATTTTTGAAACAAATTAAATTTTTTATATTTTTATATCATTTTAATGTGTTGATATTAAAAATAATTCTTTTAAAAAAATAAAAAATATTATTTTAATACAATTCTAAAAAAAAACACTTAAAGAACAATCGATGTGATATAGGAGACACCTTAAACTTGATATGAGATGGCGCTGTGTGTTGAAAACAAATTTGTGACATGACAAAGGATGCTTCGTCGAAAGGATGCTAGTCATTATCCAAGTAAGTTTAATAGGCGACTAATTACATATACAAATCTTGTCTTGAATTGAAGAAAATCAAGCGTGCACTGTTTGATGCTTATTTGACAAGAAAAAATTCGAAAAGATCCAAAACAATATGATGATGTAAGGGAGAAAATGTATGCTACACAACACATTAGTGTTTTTTAAGCATAAAATAATATAATAGGATTGAGACTTAATGGGATGATAATTAATTTATTGAATTAGATTTTCCCATAAAAGCTATTGTTTGACTGCAATAAGGAATTAAATCGGATACCTTTCTTTCTTTGTTTTGTTGTTGTAAGTATGATTAGGGCACTCTCTATCAGCTCCCCCTCTCAATCGAGTTTTAAATAAATTATTCACAGTCGGATTGAAGTATTCATTTAAAATAATAATCCTGAAAGCAAAAATATTTATCATTTAAGCAAACACTTCAAAAAGTCTAACAAGTATGAAGCAACCATACGTCCATTGATTTAATTAGTCAAGGTAACCGATAGTGAAATCAGAGACGAGGAAGATATTTGATCAGTAGCAGCAGACAAGCCAGGGGGAAAAGTCATACAAATACTTGTCATCTTGACATGTATAGCAAGAACGATAAGCAAAGGGAAATGACCTTTTGTTCCTCCTGTCCTCTCAATCTCTTTTCCTATGAAGCGTGATTTGCTTCCAATGTTTTAGGAGCTATATATGTTAAGCAATTATTTGATATTTTTCTAAATCTAATTTACTTAACCATATCCCAACATCCTTCCATGTTTTGGACTTCTTTTACATCATAATTCATGAGGGGAGGGATAGTTTTCAAGGAAATTTCAAAGCATGAAATTTCCTTGCAACAAAACTCAGTAAACCTCTCCTGTTTTTCAAAGCATAAATTAATGGTTGGGCCCTCTCCAACCCCTATTCTGAGATCTTCTTCCAGGCTTTAAGGATCCACATGTTTGAAGTACCCTACAGGCCACAGCCTTATATAAATAAGAGAGAGTTCTTTCAAGCTTAAACCAACAAATTAACTGGAATCACCTGAACCACAAGTAGACAACAATATGATCACGAAAAAGCACCCTTCAAAGACTGCTCTCTCTTTCTTTTCCCTTCTTTATTTGAAGATTTTCTTCTTTGAAATGGGAATGGCCAAGAACTCAACATCTATAATCCCAGTGAATGTAGGTGTGGTTCTTGACTTGGACAATGACTTGGATGGCAAGATTGGGTTGAGTTGCATCAATATGTCCCTCTCAGACTTCTATGATACTCATGGTGATTACAAAACCAGGCTGGTCTTCATCACCAGGGACTCCAAGCACGATGTTGCTGGTGCAGCTGCTGCAGGTTCCCTCTCTCCCCCTCCTCTTTCTTGATTCTTTAGTCAGCTTGCTTCAGTTATAAATCATTGCTCAAACTATGTTTTATGTATGCACTAAGGTTAAAACCCTCCTCCCGTTAAATTTTATACCAATGATTCATAAAAAACTTCTATATCACAATCTCTCATTAAATCTAAAATGATATCGTGAACCTTAATGGTGCTGTTTTAATAATATATCTAGATTATTATATAAAAAATAAAAACGATATCGAGGAGAGCAAATTCATCACCTCCTCAGTCAACACATAAAGATTTAATGCTTGTTATCTAATTAAGCCTTATTTCACTATATATGATTATGGACCAAGCTAATAAAATTATTATATATCATTATATTTTTCCACATAATTTTATTAATTGATGTTTTGTTAATTATGTCATCTCATAATTATTATTATATTATTAAACGTGAAAAACATTAAAAAAACTAAAAGAGAAAGAAATTTTACTATACTCTTTCTCATAAAATATTATTTATTATAATAGTGTTTTTTTAATCTAATCTATTTTAATTTTTTAATTTTAATTTTACTTTTCAATAATAGGTTTATTAAAAATTATACTTTATAATTTGTTTTAATTTATTTTTTTATGAAGTTATACAAATCTCATAATCTGGACTACGAGTTTGACAAGTAACTCGGTTGACTTGATTTTTTTTTCTTTTTCTAATTGACTCTTTTCTTTTTAAATTTTATCCTTTAATATTAGATTAATTGAAAATTAAATTTTATAGTTTATTTTGGTTTACTTTTTATGAGGTTATTCCTGTTTTCTAAATCGTGTTATGAATTAGATGGGTTAATCCAATTTGATTTGTGTCATTCTTTGTGTTTTTCTTTAATCAACTTTTTAATTTTAATTTCATCTTTAGTTTTACTAGATATTAAACTTCATAATTTTTTTCAATTTAGTTTTTATAATGCTATTCTAATCTGATGATTCGCGTCATGAGTTTAACAAGTTAACTCGATTGACTTGAGTTTTTTTTTAATTAATTTTTTTAATTTTATTTTTTATATTAAATTAATTAAAAATTAAATTTAATAATTTATTTTAGTTTATTTTTTATAAAATTATTAATATGTTATGACTTCTAAAAGCTACCGAGCTATTGTACACTCCGTGCCATAGAAGCCACTTGTTTAGCTTTTGCTCGGATAATAATTTAGGATTTACTAACTCATTTAATAAATTATTTTGCTAATTGTTGTCGGCAGCAACGCTGACCTACTAGAGGTTGTGCGCTGTTTTGGAGTGCTGTACCCATCAATAACTACATACTCAAATGCTACGCCAAATCTTAATTATTTGAGCAAAATTATTAGTGAGTGAAAGGGAGAAAAACTTAGATTCATATTATTCTAGAATTTATTATTCTAGAATTTGAAGTGATAGTACGAGAAGGGAAATCAGTAAGAACTAGTGCAGCTGGGATTGAGATCAGTGGACATGATACAGTAATGGATTAGCGATGCTGGATACAGCAAGAAACAAGGTTTATTATTTCTTAAAATCCTTAAAATAACACACAACAAAACTGTAAGGAATAAACTCTTAAATTTTTAATTTTTATCTCAAATATATTGATGCAGGTGGAAGGTAATAAGGCAAAAATAGCACCAAAAACATAAAAGTTCTAATGAGTATAAAGGGTTGAAAATATAAACCTTTAATTCACAATTTTATTCCCTGAAAAATAAATATATGGTGACCCTCCTTTTAAATGGATCAGAAAACTTATCTCTATTCGAAAGGTATAAAAAATGAAAATAAATAAATAATAAATCCACAAAATCATGGGGAAATAACAATATTAGTCCAGGAAACAACTTCAAGTTTAAAGGTATCAAAAATTAAAACAAAATAAATAAATAAATAAATCCAAAAAATCATAGGAAAAATAACAAAATTAGTTTAAATAGCAATTTCCAAGCCTAATTTTGGAAGATCAAATGGTTTGATAAAAAACAAAATAATTTCATGTAGAAAAAATGCTTGTAGGATCACCTAAAAAAAATTCAAGTTTGATATAACTGTTAAATCTCTCATTATCATACTTTTAAGCTACTAACTTGATTTAATATGACTAAATCTTTTTTTAAATCTATACGAGTAATTGTTTTCTTAATCCTTTTACAAGTACAGCCCTGGACCTGATAAAAAATGTTGAAGTGCAAGCAATCATAGGCCCCACAACGTCAAAGCAAGCCAATTTTGTTATTGAACTCGGAGAAAAAGCTCAGGTGGCCGTTATATCATTTTCTGCATCAAGTCCTTCGCTCACTTCCGTCAGGAGTCCCTTCTTCTTCCGAGCTACCCAAAATGACTCAACTCAGGTGAAAGCCATAAGTGCATTAGTTCAAGCCTTTGGATGGAGAGAAGCAGTACCCATCTACATTGACAATGAATATGGAGAGGGAGTGATACCTTATTTAACTGATGCTCTGCAAGCAGTTGATGCTCGTGTACCGTACCGGAGTGTCATTTCTCCATCAGCCACTGATGATCAAATTGTTTCAGAGCTTTACAAGTTGATGACAATGCAAACTAGAGTTTTCATTGTGCACATGTTTCCATCTCTTGGCTCTCGGGTTTTTGCCAAAGCAAAAGAGATTGGCATGGTGAGTGAAGGCTATGTTTGGATCATGACTGATGGTCTAACAGCTGCATTTTCGAGTTCACCAAATGCTTCTGTCACTAGTACAATGCAAGGTACATTGGGTGTGAAACCTTATGTGCCAAGAACAAAAGATCTCGAAACTTTTCGAATTCTGTGGAAAAGAAAATTCCAACAAGATAATCCAGATATTGTTGATGCTGAATTGAATATTTTTGGCTTATGGGCATATGATGCAGCAACAGCTTTGGCCTTGGCAGTTGAGAAAGCTGGAACTGCAAATTTAGGCTTCCAAAAGGCAAACGATTCTAGCAATTCATCCACAGATCTTGCAACTCTTGGGGTGTCTTTAAACGGTCCAAACCTCGTTCAAGCTTTATCAAACATTACTTTCAAAGGTCTTACAGGAGATTACCTTTTTGATAATGGACAGTTACAGTCATCAGCTTTCCAGATAATAAATGTGAATGGCAATGGGGGAAGAGAGATAGGATTCTGGACATCAACCAAAGGGATTGTCAAAACATTGAACTCAGCAAATAATATGACTGCGTCCTCAGGTTCTAACTCCGATCTTTCAACTATCATTTGGCCGGGTGATACAACTTCTGTTCCCAAGGGTTGGGAGATCCCAACGAATGGGAAGAAGTTGAGAATAGGAGTGCCTGTGAACGATGGTTTCAGTGAGTTTGTGAAAGTAACAAGAGATCCTATTTCTAACACCAAAACCGTCACTGGCTACAGCATAGATGTTTTTGATTCTGTTGTCAAAGCATTGCCTTATGCTTTGCCTTACGAGTACATCCCCTTTGCCAAGCCTGACGGCGAGACAGCTGGAACTTACAATGATCTGATATATCAAGTGTACTTGAAGGTAAAACTTTCACCAACCTTTTCCTATACTTGATCACATTCAGTTTTATATCTGAAACAAGATTTGAGACACATTCATGCATGCAAATCTAATTTTTATTGATATCTTGTTTCTTTTGCTTGCTATCAACAGAATTTTGATGCTGTAGTTGGAGATACAACTATTGTTTTCAACAGATCCCAGTATGTTGATTTTACTTTGCCTTACACTGAAAGTGGTGTCTCCATGATCGTCCCTATTGTGGACAGCAACAGCAAAAATGCATGGGTTTTCTTGAGGCCTCTGACATGGGATCTCTGGGTGACAAGTTTTTGTTTCTTTATTTTCATTGGATTTGTGATCTGGGTTCTTGAACACAGAATCAATGAAGATTTTAGAGGGCCTGCTTTACATCAAGCAGGCACTAGCTGCTGGTTTTCTTTCTCAACCATGGTTTTTGCACAAAGTAATTTTCTCTTTCTTCTTTTGTTTACCATATTTGTTTTAGTGTCTCAAACACCAAATTGACTTCATCTGTATTTTTTTCAACTATGATTGCAGGGGAGATAGTTGTTAGCAACTTGTCTAGAGCAGTGGTAATCATATGGTGTTTTGTTGTGCTGATTCTCACACAAAGCTACACCGCCAGTCTAACAAGTTTACTCACAGTCCAGCAGCTGCGGCCTACAGTTACTGATGTACATGAGCTCATTAAGAAGGGGGCGTATGTAGGCTACCAGGAGGGTTCTTTTGTTCTGGGAATCCTATTAGACTTGGGTTTCGACGAGTCCAAGCTCATTGTGTATAATTCCACAGAACAATGTGATGACTTTTTATCAAAAGGAAGTGGAAATGGTGGTATTGCTGCTGCTTTTGATGAAGTACCATACATGAGGCTCTTTCTGTCAAAGTATTGCTCTAAATATGCCATGATTGATCCTACATTTAAAACAGACGGTTTCGGATTTGTAAGTTCATTCACCCCCCACTCTCCTTTCTCTTTATGTATTGCAAGTGCAAAGTTTGTCACCCCTGATAAAGACTGGCTTGCTGCTTTGTGTTGTGATTTTCAGGCCTTCCCTAGAGGTTCTCCTCTGGTACCAGATGTATCAAGGGCAGTTCTAAACATGACAGAGGGAGATAAAATGAAGGAAATTGAGAATGCTTGGTTTGGAAACCAAAGCAATTGTCCAGATTCCAGCACCTCGGTTACATCTAACAGCCTTAGTCTCAAGAGTTTCTGGGGCTTATTTTTAATTGCTGGAGTAGCATCCCTCTTAGCTCTCATCATATTCGTGTTCATGTTTGTCTACAAAGAACGGAAAATGTCGAGGCTTTTAAATTCCAGAATTTCCATAAGGAATAAAGTCGGCAATTTCTTCAGGATTTTCATTCAGAGGGACTTAAAATCCCATACTTTCAGAAAATGTGGGCTGAATGACAGCAAAGGCACTAGTCTGCCTAGTATGGGCCCATCGGCCTCTTCAGTTCAAACTACTTATTTCCCTGGAGATGGAGATCAGTCTTCTACAGAGTTTGTTGATTCCAGTGCAGATAGTCGAACATCTCAAGAGGTAGTAATAAATATTGATCAACTTACAAACCCATATCAAGAAAGACTAGCAGCTTTTGAAGTAGAACATGATCACAATTGACTTTCAGATGATACCATTGACAGTTTGACATTGGAAACTTATAGACCTGTAGATGTAGTTGTGGCATTGTATTATAATTGGAGGCCATCAGAGGCCTGGCAATTCATGGGAAAGTCCAAAGGAACATGCAGGAGGCAATACTATAGAATATATATTGCTCTGTTTGATTTCCTCGTTTGTGACGCTCGAACTTCAAATTATAAATATTGAATTACTATATATAACATATTTATAGCTAGGTAGGATTAAACTGAGCTTCAGAATTAGTAAATTATTATCACAAATTATAGATTTTCTTCAGCAATTTCCCAAGATATTGTCGGAATGCAAGCAGTTGCATACCTTGTTTGCGGCAACATAAATTCCAGAGAATTTCCAGAGAAATTATGTTATGAAAACGAAAACAAAAGCATTATCCAAAATTAAGTTACCGTGTTTTAAAGAAACCCCCCTCATATTTCCAACCATCTTCAAGTTTTTGTCAGGATTTTTATCAAATTGTTTGGAAACAAGTTAAAGGATGAAGAAAAGGTACCCTTCAAAGCATGCTCTGATCTTCTTGTTCCTTTCTTTAAAGATATTGTTCATGGAAATGGGGTTGGCCCAAAACTCAACAGCATATGTTGGAGTGAACGTTGGTGTGGTTCTAGACTTGGAATGTTTTGATGTCACTATTGCTTTGAGTTGCATTAATATGACCCTCTCAGACTTCTAAATGCCACTCACGGTGACTAAAAAACCAGGATGATCCTCACCACTAGGGACTCCAAGAGAGATGTTGTCAGAGCAGCTGCCGCATGTTCTTGTCTTAGCAACCTAATCTTTTTTTACTGACTCCCAAATCAAGAATTGAAGGCTTGTATCAACTGAAGTGCCACAACAGATCGGCCTAGGAATTTCCAGCGGAGACCATGAGAGAGAAGGGGGAGACATCAGTTTTTGGGGGTTGTCAGAGGGATGGTCTGAGGTAACCGTTAGTATGCCACTGGGGTTTCGATGATGGGTCTGTGGGTAAGTAAAAAAGAGATGCATAACAGTGGTCATATATTCGGAGGCGACTTTCCTCCACTCAGCTGCCAGCGGTTCTTCTTTTTTGGGTGAGAATGGGGTTGCAATTTCTGTTTTTTGTTGCTTGTGATGAGAGGGAAGTTTGGATCTGTTGCGGGTTTCCTATAATCTGTTAGTGAGGGACAAAAGAGAGGCAATACAGGGTTATTTCACAGCGTCAAGGAAAGTGGCACGACCGGGTTTTCACGGTTCTGCTGCTAGTACCGGTGAGGGGATCTGGTGTTTGAATTTGGGAAGTGATCGGATAGTTTGTGGGCTGTCTGTCGGTTTGAAAGGAGGAAGAAGGGGACAGAGCATCTATGGGTTATCAGCTGGGGTTTGGCGTTGGCTTTATGGTGCGGAGGAAGAGTGTGGCATGGCTGGAGGATCTGGCGCTACTGGTTCTCCTCTGGGGGAGGGTGGAGTGGGAAAGGGTATATATGTAATTTAATTTTTAAGGTTGTCTTACTGGTTAGGTGAAGAGTCAAGGAATTTTTTGTTTTCATTTTTTTTTATGGGACTGTGGTTGATAGCTATTTTTTATTAAAACATTTTGTAATTCTTGGAATTACATTAACTATTTTTTATTTAAGGATATATTAAATAATATTTTTTTTATTTTTTAAAATTTATTTTTTATATTAATACATTAAAATAATTTAAAAATAAAGTTTTAAAAATAAGGTGTAGTGTGAAAACAAACATTGACTTGGTCTAGGAATGGTCCTTCGTCGCTGTTCCATGTGCTTTTAGTAAGTCTTAATTCTTAGCTGGCTCTAGTTTGGGGGTGCCGAAATGACAGATTTGTTAAAATTTATTTTTTAAAATTATCGTTTTAATATTAAAAGTTAATTTTAAAAAATAAAAAATATGTTATTTTAATATATTTCTATAAAAAAATAAAATTAACTTAATACTTTTTTAATCATAAATAAATAACACAAATTCAATTATTATTCTAAAAAAAAAACAAGTCTGCTAAACTCTGGAAGATTCCTTTTTATCAATGTACAATATTGTCTGGCCTCAGGTCCACGTCTTGTAGTGAACAATTTATTAAAATGGTTTGCTTCGACTCTTCCAAATCATGAATATCCTAGCAGTGAGGAAACTACACTTTTTAAGGTCCACAGCTTTATAAATAAGGGATCTTTCCTTCAAAGCTTAAATAAAAAATATTAGCTAAGCCAGAGTCAGCACGACCATAGGTGGAAAATAAGATGAAGAAAAACCATTCAAAGGCTGTTCTCTCCTTTTTTTGTGTAACGATTTTGTTCACAGCAATGGGAATGGCTGAAAACAAATTTATCCCAGTGAATGTTGGTGTGGTTCTTGATCTGGACAGTGATTTGGATGGCAGAATTGCGTTGAGTTGCATCGAAATGGCCCTCTCAGACTTTTATGCCACTCATGGTGACTACAAAACCAGACTAGTCCTCAACACCAGGCACTCCATGAAAGATGTTGTTGGAGCAGCTGCAGCAGGTTCCCTCTCTCACTCTTACCCTTTAAAACTTGATGTTATCATCAGTATGCTCCAATCATGAATTACCATACTTCTTATTACGTAGCAAATAATCAAGATCTTTTCAGCAAATTGCATGGAGTGCTATTGTAAGCAAACTACAAGTAAGTGCAAAGCTAAGTTAGGATAATTCTAGGAAAGTCAGAGAAAGACTTCTAGTCCACAATTCAAAGTACTCTAGAATTGTTATAGGAAAGGCAAAATTTTCAGCAAATTGTATGGTGTGCTATAGTAAACTTTGTCTAGATTGTTACATTTAGGTCGGTTAAGAAGGCTATAAATAGCCACGCAACCATCATTTATAAACCAAGCCAAAATAACTATGGTAATCTTAAAATCCAAGTCTTAAAACTCTCCTCTGCTGCCTAGTATGTTGTAATTTCTATTGACGAAGTTTTGCTTTGGTTGTCCCACATTCTTCAAGCATTTCCAAATAATCCAAACTATAAACTAAGTACTTTTACCAAACCACAACAACTAAACATCTTAACTATCAAACTATTTTCATTTCAATCCTTAATCATTAACGCCTTTAAACTACCTCCTAAACTACCATATCATCTTCTAACAATTTTCGGTTTTCATGTGTTTTCTTGATTTGTGGTGAGGGGGGCAGAGGAAAAGATAATAGCTTACAGATCCAAAGACATAACTGTAAATCGACTAGACTCAAACCACCATTTTTTATAATTGAAACTGAGTTCTTAAGAAAGTTTGATAATTGCACGGTCTTTCTCTGCTGCAAAACTGCCATTTTGTCATTGGTTTTCCCCATTGATCTCCATTGATTGTGAAAGTTTATTGCATGTTCTTAATTTTTCTTATGCTCTATCAAAACACAGCCCTGGACTTGATAAGAAATGTGGAAGTCCAAGCAATCTTAGGGCCAACAACATCAATGCAAGCCAACTTTGTTATTGACCTTGGAGAAAAAGCTCGGGTGCCCATAATGTCGTTTTCGGCAACAAGTCCTTCTCTTGCTTCCATTAGGAGCACCTATTTTTTTCAAGCTACACTTAATGACTCAACTCAAGTGAATGCCATAAGTGCATTGGTTCAAGCCTTCAAATGGAGAGAAGCAGTACCCATCTACGTGGACAACGTATATGGAGAGGGAATCATACCTTATTTAATTGACGCTTTGCGAGCAGTGGATGCTCGTGTTCCCTACCGGAGTGTCATTTCTCCATCAGCCACTGACGAAGAAATTGTTGAGGAGCTTTATAAGTTGATGGGAATGCAAACTAGAGTTTTCATTGTGCACATGTATGGCTCTCTTGGCACTAGGCTTTTCGCCAAGGCAAAAGAGATTGGTATGATGAGTGAAGGTTGTGTTTGGATCATGACTGATGGTCTGACAGCTGATTTGTTGAGTTCACCAAATCCTTCTGTTACTGGGACAATGCAAGGGGTACTGGGTGCTAAACCTTATGTTCCAAGTACAAAAGAGTTCCAAGATTTTCGAGATCGGTGGAAAAGGAAATTCCAACAAGATAATCCATATATTATTGATGCTGAGTTGAACATTTACGGACTTCGGGGCTATGATGCTGCGACGGCTTTGGCCTTGGCAGTTGAGAAAGCTGGAACTACAAATTTTGGCTTCCGAAAGGCAAATGTTTCTAGCAGTTCATCAACGGACCTTGCAACTCTTGGCGTCTCTTTCAATGGTCCAAGCCTTCTTCAAGCTTTATCAAACACTAGTTTCAAAGGTCTAACAGGAGATTACCATTTCGTTGATGGGCGGTTGCCATCTCCAGCTTTCCGTATAGTTAATGTGAATGGAAATGGAGGGAGAGAGATTGGATTCTGGACACCAAAAGAAGGACTTGTGAAACAATTCGTTCCTAGTAATGGTACGAAGTCGAATTCTGTGTTCGGTATTTCTACTGTAATTTTCCCAGGGGACACAACTGCTGTTCCCAAGGGATGGGGGATTCCCACAAAAGAAAAGAAGTTGAGAATAGGAGTACCGGTGAAGTCTAGCTTAAGACAGTTTGTGGACGTCATAAGATATCCTAGTTCTAACACCACCATAGTCACTGGATTCTGCATAGATATTTTTGATACCGTCGTCAAAAAATTGCCCTATGATTTGCCTTATGAGTATGTCCCCTTTGCCAAGCTTGACGGCCAGTCTGCTGGAACTTACGATGATCTGGTCTATCAAGTGTACTTAAGGGTAGAACTTAATTTTTATCTTCTTCTGTACTTATTCCATGTTTTTGATATTGGAATATTATCATACACATTGATGCCAGTCTTTTTTTTTTTGAGATATTCTTTCTTATGTATTTTATTTTACAACCAACAGAAATTTGATGCTGTGGTTGGAGACATTACCATTCTCTACAGCAGATCCTTGATCATCGACTATACCTTGCCTTTCATGGAAAGCGGTGTCTCCGTTATTGTTCCTATAGAAGGCCACAATATCGAAAATGCTTGGTTCTTCTTGAAACCCTTGACATGGGACCTTTGGGTGAGCAGTCTTTTATTCTTTGTTTTCATTGGATTTGTTGTCTGGGTTCTTGAGCACAGAATAAATGGAGATTTTCGAGGACCTGCTTCACATCAAACTGGCACTATCTTCTGGTTTTCCTTCTCAACGATGGTGTTCGCACAACGTAATTTCTCTTCTCCTGTTAAAACAATTGTGTGTGTGTATGTGTGTGTGTATATATATATATATATATATATAAACACCGAATTGACTTTAATTTTATCAATTTACAGGGGAGAGAGTGGTTAGCAACTTGTCTAGAGTAGTGGTAATCATATGGTGTTTTGTTGTGCTGATCCTCACACAGAGTTATACCGCCAGTTTATCTAGCCTACTTACAATCCAGCAGCTAAAAGTTACTGATGTAAATGAGCTCATTAAGAAGGGGGAGTATGTGGGCTACCACAAGGATTCTTTTATTCTACGAATCTTGTTAGGGTTGGGGTTCGACAAGTCCAAGCTCATTGCGTATAGTTCTCCGGAAGAATGCCTCGAACTCTTCTCCAAAGGGAGTGGAAATGGTGGTATTGCTGCTGCTTTTAATGAAGTGCCATATATAAAAGCATTTCTGTCAAAATATTGCTCCAAATATACCATGATTGATGCTACTTTCAAAACCGGCGGTTTTGGCTTTGTAAGCTCACTTTCCCATCTTTCTATTTCCATATCCCTCTATCACTTATTAGTCTATAATTTAATACAACCATTTTTGTTGTGAATTTCAGGTCTTCCCTAAAGGTTCTCCTCTAGTACCTGACATATCAAGGGAAATTTTGAATATGATTGAGGGAGATAAGATGAAGGAAATCCAGGATAAATGGTTTGCCAATCAAACTAGTTGTCCAGATTCTGGCACTTCCGTTTCATCTAATAGCCTTAGTATCAAGAGTTTCTGGGGATTATTTTTAATTGCTAGAGTAGCTGCACTTTTAGCTCTCATTATCTTCATAGCGATGTTTGTTCATCAGGAGGGGAGAGTAGCCTTGAGACCCTCTGATTCCACAACTTCAATATGGAGTAAAATTCGACATTTGTTTAGCATTTTCAATCAAAGGGACTTCACATCTCATATCGAAGTGAATGGGGTTCACCTTCCTAGTATGGGCACGGCAAGTCAATCGGGCAATTCAGCTCACACTGAAATTCATGGATATCCGTCCTCTGCAGGGTATGATACCAGTCGAAATAGCCAAGCACATCAAGTAACAAGTGCTGATCAGCTCACCAACCCAAATAAAGAGAGGCCTGTTAAGGAAAATCAGAAGTCTAAGGTTAATCATGAGGCCCCTCCGCGTACTGATCAAAGGTCCAATTCTATTCTTCATCAGAGGACTAATTCCTACTAGTACTCCTACTCCTTGAGATAACAACGGTCCGGCACAGCTACATTCTCGGTTTTTCTCGTTCTTATATGACTTGCTGTCCCATATAACTTAAAATCCAATGAACAAGCCTACAAGAGACCAGAAGGGGCTGCTCACTTGTACGAATTTGGAGAATTCCTTCTGTATATATATATATATATTGTTTCCTCCTCCAAGATCTTGATGAATTCCAATGTAAATGTGTTATGGTGGCGGCTAGCATGAATAATTGACATTTGTGATGCATCTTCAAGAAAATAAAATATTTATAACGAAAATTTGCCTGGTGATCAAATCACTTAAATGCTGTTTGATTATTAGGAATATTGAAAAGTAGGAATTCAAATAGATATGAAAAAATTAATTAGGATAACATTTTAATTCCAATACCTTGTTTGAAAGATTAATAAGAAATCAAAATAAAATTTAAAATTTTTAATATCTCATTTTTCAAATAAAAATGAATAGTGATTAAAAACATAATTTCCATAAATTAGGAGGGTACAAAAAAAAAAGTATTGGTAAATTTTGGGTAACTTGCTCTCGAATATCATCTCTGTGTGCTGTACTCTTTGGTTTGTGTTTCCGATTGTAGATAGTGGGCTGTAGAATTGCCCCCTTTGTCACGATCCGAATCCTGGATCCATTATAGGCACATAGATAAGGTTCCCCTCCAAGGTTTTCATACCTATGCGAACCTAAATTTACACACAAACTTATCCTTCAAAACTCAATCAAAGTTCAACGCAACATTAATAATAAAATCAACTTCATAATATAATTGAATTGTCTTAATACAAGAGTTAATATAATTTCATAGTTTTGGAGCACTAACTAGACATAAAGAAAAATATACAAATTACAATCAAAAGAGCAGGTTCTGAAGGTTTAACAAAAGTGACCCGCTATCAAGTTATAAGCCTGGAAAGGATAAATAATGAGAGGGTGAGTTCAACAACTCAATGAGTAGATAACGTTCAATATACACACACGGGATAATACAGCAATGAGATATATATATACAAGTATGGCTTTAGGTTCTTATGAAAATGTTTCTCAAATTGGCCATAACAAGAAGATCATAAGGTAAAACTCGTCAGTAAATCAAAATGCAATGAGCATGAGGCTCCGTACTGTGGGATGATCAGTCCACACAGGTTGGTGACTCCCCCGACCAACTAGGGTTCAGATACGATGTGCACAAAGACTAACACTACCCTGTTAGCATGAGTATTCTGACTGACATACCATAAGTTCACAATCATAATCAAACAGACATATTCATATCTTAAGACTCAACTCATAACATCAATCAAATAAGGAGCTATCAATTCAGAAGTCAATTCAAAATATATACTGGTTCATATCAAGACTTCAGATTCAACAAATGATCATGCTTATCATAACAAGGATAATAATCAACATATATATTATCAAAAAGCATGATCCAATTCATATTAACAAATCAAATATTTATAATATTTCTCATGCATATAGAAAATTATTTACTCACCTGACTCGAAAGCAAACAGAAATCAAAAGCAGATACCGAAAAAAATCCTACTAACGTCCTGCTAGTAGAATATTAGGATTATCTAAATACAAAGAAAACATATTCAAGAATGACTCAAAAGAATATATAACCTATTTAATACACTTAACTAAGGGTCTATTCCATAACCCTATATGTTTTTAGACTAAACTAGTTATTTTTTTAAAAACCCAAAAATTAATGGTTTTTCAGAAATCTAATCCATAATAAAACAAGTAATAAAATTGGTAATAATTTACTAAATAAACCTAAATTATTCATCAAACCAATCTGCAAAAGCTAATATCATAGCTAGGGACTAATATGGAATTTATCATATTTTTAGAGCCAAATTATAATTTTCGTCTAATTGGAGGATCAAACTAAACATATCTTAAATTCATGACTATAGTGGAATTATGTTCAGAATTCATCCTCACTTCTATCCAGAACCTCTAATTATGCTCCAAGGACCATTCTGGAATTTTTCCAAATTTGTAGGGTCAAATTATAATTTTGGTTAAATGGAGGACCAAACTAAAATTTGTCATGAATCCATGAATATGCTGAAATTATGTTCATAATTAATCCTAAATTCTGTCCAGAATATCTCGTTATACTCCAGGGACCATTCTGGAATTTTACCAAATTTTTAGGGTCAAACGGTAATTTTTGTCAAATTGGAGGACCAAATTGAAAGTTTTAAAATTTCATAACTATACAGTATTTCTGCCCATAATTCATATGTTATTCTTTTCAGAATATCAGAATAGGCTCCAGGGACCAATATGTAAATTTTCCAAAGTTTGGGGACTAAACTGTAATTTTCCAAAATTGAGGGACCAAATTGAATTTTCATCATCTTCAACCTCCAACCCAGAATTTCAACAGAAAACCCACTGTTCTTTCCTTATTTCTAACTCAATTTTACTAGTCAAACAAAATCATAACTCAAATTATCATCTTTCGATTCAATCTCTTAAAATCAACCAATTAATCCATTACCCATAACAATCAATCTATAACATTCAATTAATTCATCAATCAAACCCAAAACATAAATTTTTCAAACCCTAACATTCATCAAAACTGAAATTAAAAGCTCAATAACACATATTTATACATTTAACAACCTAAATTTTACCTTTAAACTTATTTCTTTCAACTCCTTTCTATTTCCCTTCTAATTTCTCTCTTTTCTCTTCTTCTTCTTTCTCCCTTCTCTCTCCTGCCAATTCTCTCTCAAATTTTCAGATCCCACTTTTTTTTTTCTATTTATATTTATTATGTTTATCTATTTACCATACTACCTCTCATTCATTTATACCTATTCTTTAAGCCATCAAGGGCTTTGTAGCCTTTTTCTATGTTTTTATATTCAAAACATTACACCCTTTGTATTTCATGTAAATCGTTGGACTTCAGAAAAAGCAGGAAAAACTGCTGTTGAAAAATTAGCTTTAGAAAGTAGTAAAAATAAATTATTTATAGATTAAACAATAAGGATGCCAACAAGTTTTGTCAAAAACAATTTTTTTTCCACTATATAGAAGATATAATATGAATTAGGATTGTAAAATTATAATTAAAATTTTTTAGCTAATTATATATTAATAATTCCAGCCAAATAATAAATTAATAATAATACATACAAAATTGAAACAAAAATAAAATTAAAAAAATTAAAGCGCTTTAAAATATACAAAAAGCTAAAAATTACAGGTTAAATGGTTAATTAGTTTCTGGAAAACCCAAACTAGTTGATTGATTACTCATAAAAAACCAAGAAAACCACTCATTTTATACTTTTAATGAACTTGTAAACTCAGTCTGATTTTACTGATTTTATCAATTGTGCACGAGTCAAATTCAATTTTATTGGTTTTTAAGCTTTTAGTTTGATTTTACATATTAGATATAATTAACTTATTACTTTACGATTCAATTTGTGATTTTAACAAAAATAGATGCAAATTTATAGGTTAGTGGATGAAATGTTCACAATCAGCTAAAGCTTTCTTCATGCGTGATCACTTGTGTAGGACTCTTATAGCCAACATCTCTGCGTCGTGCTCGAATCATGGTAAGTTTGGCATTTCCCTGTCATGTTTTATGTTGATTTATGATGAGGCAGAGGAACAGAAAAGATCTGAAATCTAAAGACATGACATGACTGTAGAATTATAGGATTCATGTTAGGATGCTGGCATGCAAAGCCGACAAGACAAAAGGCAAGGAATAGGATAAAATGAGAAATGAGACACACAAGAATTTACATGGTTCACCCAATTTGGGCTACGTCCACAAGCAAGTATAGAAGGATTTTATTAAGTAATATAAGAATTACAACCTCTCTCAAGTAATAGGAGAACAACTAAAATCTCTGTATTACTAGGAAAAAACACCTCACTTATTCTCTCACAAATACCTCACAATTTTGTGGGATTACTCCCTTTTCACTCTACTCTTCTTTTCTCTTCTTTGGTGTGAATAATAAGCTTTGAGGCATTGCCTATTTATAGGAAGAGTGAGGGGACAAAGGTCATAAATTATGGTATAAATTATACCAACAACTCATCTCCACTAATTTTTGTCTTCCATTAATACTCCACTAATTTTTATCTTCCACTAATTAATGGATATACTTAATTTAATTAAGTATTAGTCATACATTCTCCCACTTGAAGACTTTGATGATTTAATCAAGTCTTCACACATGATCATCTATGATTCTTCTATCCTTTCTATACTTGTCATCTTCATGCTGCTTACATTTCTGCTAGACCATAAGAGGATCTGCACCATATATACTTATCAGTATTGATCGGTTTTGTCAAAGCATCTGCTGGGTTTTCTTTTGTATGAACCTTCTGAAAATCCACACTTCCATCTTCTACCACTTCGCGAACAAAGTGATACTGAACATCTATGTGTTTTATTCTTGAATGAAACGCTGGATTCCTTGCAATATGCAAGGCACTTTGACTATCACAATACAAAAGAAGATTCTTTTGTTTGTGCCCGAGCTCCTCCATAAGTTTCTTCATCCATATTGCTTTTTTACAAGCTTGTGTAGCTGCCATATACTCAGCTTCTGTTGTGGATAACACTAAAACAATTTGTAGTTTAGAGACCCAGCTCATAGCTCCTCCTGCAATTATGAACACATAGCCTGTAGTGGATTTTCTTTTTTCAACAAAATCTGAGTCAACAAAACCTCTAACAGTAAATTATGATCCTCCATAACATAATGCGGCATCCAAGAAACCCTTGATGTATCTCAAGATCCTTTTAATAGTATTCCAATGCTCTTTACCAGGATTTTTCATGTATCAACTAGCAACTCCCACTGCTTGTGCAATGTCTGGTCTTGTACATATCATGGCAAACATTAAACTTTCTACTGCTGATGCATACGGTACTCAAGACATCTCCATCCTCTCTGCTTCATTGCTAGGAGACATATTTGAGGATAATTTGAAGTTAATAGGAAGTAGGGTGGAAATTGGCTTACAATCTTGCATGTTGAAGCGTCGCAAGATCTTCTTCAAATAATTCTTCTGAGAAAGCCAAATCTTCCTCTTACTTCTGTATTGGTAAATTTGCATCCCTAGAATCTTGTTTGCTGGTCCCTGACACGACGAAAAGATTGATGTCTTCTCCCAAGTGCAGGAGTGTCGAAGTAATAAATAACCTGGTAAGACCGGGGTCGAACCACAGGGAGGTTATTTGTACAAATTATAAATAACAATAATACAACAACAATAACAATAACAACAACAATAATAATAATAATAATAACAACAACAACAACAATAATAATAATAATAATAATAATAATAATAATAATAATAATAATAATACTAGTAGTAGTAATAATAATAATAATAATAAAGAAAGAGAAGAAGAAGAAGATGATGAGAACTTGGAGATGGAAAATTAATGTAAGGATTAAACAATAATAATAACAAATGTCAAGGTTAGAGGTTCCACTAATGGTATATCAAACAAGTATAGTATAAACTCTTATTATTGAATTGGAAACCACACACAAAGGAGGTTCCAATCAGATTATATATTGTTAACATGATTACATTAGTCATCTTATTCGATTAATGCTAATACTTGTAAATCTCCTCAAGCATTCATGATTATAACTTATGTTAACAACAAATCAAGTTCCTTTCATAGCTCAAGTGTCGGTTATACCTTACATTATGGGCTATGAAAGTGCCAAGCATTTGTTGTACCAAGTGTTATACAACATAAATCAAGATTAGTCATTTAACAAGCAAATTATTAAAGAGTGAACAAGATAACAAATATAAAACATGTTAGTATCAAACATTAAAGTCCATATTAAGTTTACATTATACTTATTCTTACAACATTAGTGTAACCTTTTCACCTTGACATAACTAACTTAGCTAGACATAATGAAAGAAAGCAAAATAGATAAACAAAATAAGAACATAAAAGTTAACTAAGTAAAGGAAAGGAAATGAAAGGCATAAACTTGATATTAATGAAAGCAAAGCATAAACATTACAAAAAATACAAAGAGAGAAAGGAAGAGCATGATCTTGATCTGGAAAACAAGATGCCTAAATGCATCCTTTTATAGGCCAAAATTGGGAACTATTGATTTGATGACTAATTGATAAGTGGGTGACCAACTTTTGACTTGGTGACAATCCTTATCTTCTCTTGTCTGCCCAAAACGTCATTGATAACGTCAAAATTGGAGCCAGTTGTAAACATGAAAGTTGTAGGCAATTGTCTCAGCTTTCTTGTGTAAAACATTCAGCTCATTTGGACTTCTAGAACTTCAGATATGGCCAAAATACCGAACAATGCTCGGGCTGGAAGACAGATTCGGGCTTCTTTGTTGTTGCTACAATTTGGATTTGATAATGGCCTTTTTAGATCTTGGGCTCCATATGAAAGTTGTAGGCCTATGTCTTACCTTTCCATCCATATAAATTGGACCTAAATCTGAGATATATAGCTCCAGATATGACCTATTTACTGAACAGTATTCCGGTTTGGATCGCACTGACATCTCTTTTCTAAGTTTGGCCATCTCCTTGCCTTGCAATTTAAGTTCTTAAAGTCATCAATCAATATTTTTATTTATGTGATAGACTGCATTTAAAATGAACATTTACCATAAATTAAAGGTATCTTATATTATTAGATATATTATTATAAAACATGTTTTAGTTAAGGAGTTATTGATACTTCAAGTGCAAAATGATGATATAAAACCATGATAAAAATGCACTTTTAAGTACTAATCAGTCCCAAGTCCTTCATATCAAACTCTTTAGCCAATTATGCCTTTAATTCTTGGACTCGACCTTTGTTGGGGCCTATCACCAACATGTCATCCATGTACAACAACAAAATGATGAAAACATCATCTTCCTCAAACCTCTTATAATACATACAATGGTCTGAACTAAGTCTATTGTACCCAAGGCTAATTATGAAGGAATCAAATCTCTTATACCAACACCTCGACGCCTGTTTGAGACCATATAGAGATTTGTTCAACTTGCAAACCAAGTTCTCCTTGCCTGTTTCAGCAAAACCCTCTAGTTGGAGCATATAAATTTCTTCTTCAAGTTCTCCATGAAGAAATGCAGTTTTCACATCTAACTGCTCTAAGTGAAGATCAAATATAGCACACATTGCCAAGACTACTCTGATTATAGTAAGTCGTACCACCAGAGAAAATATCTCATTGAAGTCTATTCCTTCTTTCTGAACATATCCTTTCACCACCAATCTTGCACGATATCGCTCCACTTGATCGTTGCCATCACGCTTTATCTTGTAAACCCATTTATTTCCAATGGCCTTTCTTCCTTGTGGTAGTGGAACAAGATCCCAAGTATTATTCTTGTGCAGAGCTTCAATCTCCTCTTGCATTGCTGTCATCCACATAGATATATCTGTGCTTTTGATAGCCTCGTGGAAAGTTGATGGCTCTCCATCCTCTGTTAGAAGACAGTATGCAATGTTACTCTTAGTAACATATTCTGAGTGCCAGACCGGTGGTCTTCTTTCACGAGTCAACCACCGAACTTCAGGAGTTTCAGACTCTATTTGTTCTTGCTCTTCATGATCTGATGCAGCTTCAGAAGAAGTATTGTTCTGAGTATTTTCCATCTGGACTGTTGTAGTCTCCTTTAGAATGCTATTATGTTCCTTTATTTGCATTTTATCTTCTGCAAATATGACATCTCTGCTGATGACTACCTTGTGGGCAGTGGGATCCCACAAGTGATACCCCTTCACTCCATCAGCATATCCCAAGAATACATATTTTCTGGATTTTGAATCCAGTTTGCTAACTTATTGTGTATTGTACATCACGTACACAGGACTTCCAAATATATGTAATCAAGAATAATCAACTGGTTTTCCAATCCACATCTCCATCGGTGTCTTCAGCTCAATTGCAGTTGATGGAGATCGATTTATCACATAACAGACGGTATTGACTGCTTCTGCCCAAAATGACTTTCCTAGACTTGCAGCCTTCAACATTGCTCTTGTTCTTTCTAATAGAGTTCTGTTCATCCGCTCTGCCACTCTATTTTATTGTGGAGTGTATGCCGTTGTGAATTGCCTTTTGATACCTTCATGTTGACAGAAGTTATCAAATTCATCACTAGTATATTCTCCTCCATTGTCAGTCCTCAAACACTTGATCTTCTTTTCAGATTCAAGTTCCACCCGCGCTTTGAAAGTTTTAAAGACTGCAAGCACATCTGCCTTCCTTCTAATTGGATACACCCAACATCTCCTGGAGAAGTCATCTATGAATGATACAAAGTATCTTGCTCCTCGCAAGGATACAATGAGTGAATCAGGTCTAAGATGCATTTGCTCTTAGTTGTAGATGTGCCAAACTTCAACCTGTATTGTTTACTTGTAACACAGTGCTTACAAAAAGGTAAAGTAACCTTTGTAAGCCCAGGGAGTAACTTCTGATCAGAGAGAACCTTTAAACCTTTCTTTGACACGTGACCTAGTTTTTTATGCCACATCATTTTCTTCTCTTCTGCAGGATTGGCTAATGTGATTGACGCTTCTGCCTCATGATGTGTTTCTCCCATTAAAGCAAATATATTTGCAACTGTCTTTCTTGCTTTTAAAACCACCAGCGCTCCTTTGATGATTTTCATGATTCTATTATTTGTTCGAATCTTACAACCAATACTATCAAATTGTCCTATGGATAAAAGATTCTTCTTTAAGTCTTTCACATGTTGCATTTCTGAAATAGTACGAATTAAGCCATTATACATCTTCAATTTGATGGTGCCAATGCCAACAATCTCTAAGGCATGATTATCACCCATGAACACTTTACCTCCAGAGATGGGTTTATATGTATGGAACCAATCTCGATTAGGAGTCATATGTCATGTTGCTCCTAAATCCATTAGCCAGACCTTAGTGAGCTCTTCTCTATCTGTAGAGATTGTTGCTGCTTCATTATATAAAACCTCTTCATCTTCGGAGGTGCTTGTAACATATCCTTGAGGTTTTGATGACTCTACAGTATTCTCTATACCCTTTTTAAACCAACAATCCTTTTTGAAGTGCCCTTTTCTGCCACAGTTGTAGCATTTCACAGTTTTCTTACTTCTTGATTTGGACCTCCCTTACCTTTGACTCCCACTGGAGCCACGCTCCGTTGATCTTCCTCTTAACACCAACAACGCCTCTGCTTGGTGTGAACTGTTTCTGTCTCCTTTGTTTTTGCACCTATTTTCTTCTTCCAAGATAGCGGCTGCAACATCATCAAAGACTAAATAGTCTGAGAGGATATTATTTGTCAAGTTGATAATAAGCTAATCATACGAATCAAGAAGACTTTGAAGTAGAAGCTTTATACGTTCATTTTCCTCTATTTGTTGACCCAACGTAGTGAGTTGTGAAAATAGAGTTTTTATTGTGTTGATATGGTCAGTCACCGACGTGGTTTCTGCCATTCGAAGGGTATAAAGTCTCCGCTTTAAGAAAATCTTATTGTGCAAAGACTTGGACTCGTATAGCTTTGTTAGAGTCTCTCATATCTCCTTAGCTGTTTTCTTCTCCGCCACACTTGATAATACTTCATCGGCTAATGCTAAATGTATGTTAGCAATAACATTGCCATCCATCTCATTCCATTTTGTATTATCAGTGATCTCCTCGGGCCGATCTCCAATTGCTGCTAAGCAATTATCTTTCCTTAAAATTGCCTTGATTCTTATTTTCCATAGTGAGAAATTGCTCCCATTAAACCTCTCAATCTCATACTTTGTTGCCATTATATTCATCGAGATCTATTCAACTATCACTGTTTCACTGATCTGCAACATATATATAAATAGTATCGTGTGAATAATATTTCACTAAGTTCCCAGGAAAGAT
>NW_011501013.1:37787-66884 GCF_000495115.2 Populus euphratica | reverse complement strand
TCTTCTATTTTAATATAATAAATTGATACATTCCTTATTATGGAAAAGGTTTCTTCTGCCTTAACTTTCACCAAAGTACCATTGATAATATACTTCAGACATTGGCATAAACATGATGACTCGGCCCTAGTGGCATGTATCTATGGCCTTCCTAACAATATGTTGTAGGAAGGATGGATATCCATCATTTCTAAGGCCATCTAAAACATTTGAGGTCCTACAAACAATTCAATTTCAATGTTCCTTATTACTTATCTTAGGGAACCATAATATTCTCTAACTGTTATAGTACTTGGCCTTATATAATTAGCATCAATTGGCCTCTCATATAACATATGTTTTGGTAGCACATTTAAAGTTGAACCATTATCTACAAGTACTTTGTTCATTAGGCAATCCTTATATCTCATAGTGATGCATAAAAGCTTGTTATGCTAAGTATCTTCTAGGTCAAGCTCATCCTTGGTGATGTACAAGTCATTGGTGGCTTGAATTCTTCCCATTAAATGTCCCATTATATCTTAAGTGATATTATATGGCACATATACTTCATTCAATACCTTTTGCAATGCTTTATGATGTAACTTAGAACTCAAGATAAGTGACATTAAAGAGATTCTAGCGGGAGTTTTCTTCAACTGATGTACCAAACTATACTCACTATGCTTCATCAACTTTAAAAATTCATAGGACTCCTCTTCATTGTTAGGTTTGTTCACTTCCATATCTTTAGAAGCATCAACTATTTCTTTTCCTTTAGATTTCATGTGTCTCTCTAATTTTTCCAATGTAAAACACCAACCACTTTGAGTCAAACTGCTAATTTCAGCATGGGAGATAAGAGCGAGCTTTTATTATTGAAAGAATACCAATAACTATAAGGCATTATGCCATAACTTCCATTATTTGTACATACAAACTTGGTCAAGATTAGTTTTGGTGGACCACCCACAGTTGGTTGGAGTCTACAAACCTCCACCTTTCTCTCCTAGCAGCTTTCATCCCTATTTCACTGCTCTCTTCTTCATTCCCTATTCTTATCATACCAAAAGCCAGCATCCTTTTCACTTCTTGGTGAAATTCTTCACAATCATTAATGTGATGTCTGACATTACCATGAAACTTGTAGTAATTATTTCCATTCATTACTAATTCAAACTTAGATAAATATCTAGATTGTACCAGCATACCATACAGTCTTTCCATGGAAACCTTTTAAACTCTTTCCTTTTGACTCTTTATTTCCACAACATTCACTGCTTCACTACTTGAAACATGATTGGGAAAAGAGTTAGAATTCACATTGAGTGCATCGTTGAAATTTATCCACCCAGCTTTTATCAATTATACAAGCTTGTTTTTAAATGCATTACAACTTTCAATGTCATATCCAGCAATGACGGCATGATACTCACGCGTCAAGTTCAACTGATACCAATAAGGGTATAGAGGTTGCAGTGGGGTTAGGGGAACAAGGGCCATTTGCCTAATATTCAATAACTTTGAGTACATTTCTCCCAAGAAAATTGGTAATGGTGGCAATTATTCTTGGGTTCTTTAAAAATTTCTTTTTAGAGGATTAACAATTTGGTTACTTTGATGGTCATTTAGTTGGTGTTGTTGAGAAATGTTTAGTGAAGTTTACACTTGCAACTTATTAGGTAGGTATTTGAAAGTTATAGTGATGATAATTTTTTTTCTTACCCTTATACCCTTCTTCCACGTTTTTCACCTTAGAATCCTTTTTTTTTCCCAATAAAGCCTTTCTTCTCAGTAGTCTCTAATGTTCTTTCTATTCTCATTACTTGTTCTATTCTTTCAGTAATAGCTACAATATCATAGAAATGCTGAGCCAAACTACCCATTAGGTGTCCAAAGTAAGGAGATTTTTTTTGTAAAATAAAATTTGTGCAATGTTTTGGGGATAAATACATATATTTTTATTCGAAAACATAAATCCCACCTATTTGTTAGTTCTTATGAACTCTATTTCTTGTGTTAGTTCAAACATATATTTGAAATTATTGAGCTAGTATCTATTTCATGTGCTGCCTTTGGTGGAGAAGTCAATTTTTTTTTTCGTGTAGGCCTTTCCTTGCTCCACTAACATTTATTAAGTGCAAACTTTTAAAGCTATAAAAATGTTTTGTATATAGAATATGCTAACGTGAAGAATAAATATGAAAATCATAGAATAGGAATCATAGAATATTTAGTTTCATAATTAGCCTTGATTGTAAATCATCTATGATTATTTCCTAGACTAATGTAATAAGTTTTTCCTAATTAGTCTCTGTATAGGCTATATATATAAGAGCCTCTTCTGCTTTTATTTTTATACTGAAATAAAAAATCAAATATATTCTTCCTCAGTTCAACATGGCATTAGAGCAGAGATTCTAGGGCTATATAATTTTTTTTGGAAAAAAATGGAAACCCCTTCTTCTATGATGAAAATTTATGAAGGGGAGAATTTAATCCTTGCAGATCTGATGGCAGGGATGACATAACTTGCCAGCCATAAACCAGTTGCACCAATTGGAATCAAATTAAATGACAACAACTATATATTATGGTCCCAAAGTGTTGAGATATATATCTCAGGAAAAGACAAGCTGGGATACATAAATGGAGACCTTCCACAACCTTTGCTAACAGATCCAAGATTCAGGAAATGGAGAACTGAAAATGCAATGGTGAAGGGATGGTTGATCAACTCTATGAGCCCAAAACTTGTAAGCAACTTCATCAGATTTTCAACAACTAAAATTGTTTGGGATAACACTACAACAACATACTTTGATGGCACTGATACATCACAAGTATATGAACTGAAAAAAGGAGTTACTAGGCTGAAACAGGAAGGAGGATCTATTAAAACATATTACAACAATCTGCAGGGATTATGGATAGAAATTGATTTCCAGCATCCAAACCCTATGGAGTGCAATACTGACATACAGAAATATAACTCACTTTTGCAAGATGATAGAGTTTATATATTCTTAGACGTGCTTGATGACAAACTTGACAATATTAGAGTAGATGTGCTCCAGATGCAACCATTTCCAATAGTAGAATAAGCCTGTGTGCAAGTCAGGAGGGAAGACCTAAGGCAATCTGTGATGCTGAAAAATGAAGAAGTCATATCTGGAGGTGCTATGCTGTCAAGGAGAGGACAAAAACTTCAACATTGTTTATCCTTTTTAATGCCAGTGAATGGAAGGACAGTTACAAAATCACATGGGGAAGGAGGGGTTTGCACACACTATGGAAATACAAAACACACCAAAGACACATGTTTCAAAATACATGGTTATCTAGATTGGTACGAACTCAAGGCAAAGAAAAAACCAGAAGCCAGGCATAGTGAACATCCTAGTCGTGCAACCCTTATAAGTATGAAACCTACACTATCACTTGTACTTGCACAAGAATCTCCTATCTCGGCTGAAGAACAGACTGATTAGAATGACCCAGGTAATCAAGGTTATGTTTTTTGCTCTTAGAAGAGAAGACATGATTATGATAGTTGGATCATTGACCCTAGAGTAATAGACCACATGACGTATGATCCTGGTGATTTGTCTGACACCACTCAACCAAAACGGCTATGCATTGCTAATGTTAATGGAGTGACATATCCAGTGACCGGGGCTGGAACAATTGCACTTTCTCCTTCTTTCTCATTACCATATACCTTGCTAGTTCCATCACTATCCAATAAGTTGTTATCTATAGGACAAGTGACCGAGGAACTACAATGTTGTGCACTAATGTATCCTAGTTTTTGCTTGTTTCAAGATATTCTCACCAAGGAGATTATTGGTCGCGGTACTAAAAGGGAAGGGCTGTATTACATGAACGACTTCAGCTGTGGTCGAGCAAATAACATACACTTCGTCGACAATAAGGAACGACATATTTGGTTATGGAATAATCAGTTGGGACACCCCTTATTTCGGTATCTACGCTGTTTATTTCCAGTACTAACATGAAATTTCATGAAGCAGATTTTCATTGTGAAACTTTTATTAAAGCCAAGAGTCATCATGTATCGTACCCAATAAGTTTAAATCAGAGTGCCACTCCACTTGCAATTGTTCATACTAATATTTGGGGCCCTACCTTGATTACTATCTTTTCTAGAGCTCACTGGTTTGTCATATTTGTTGATGATTATACATGAATGACTTGGTTGTATGTGATGAAAACAAAACATGAAGTGTTTGACATATTCCGCTCATTCCATAATATGATTGAAACACAATTTTCTGCAACACTACAGATTCTGTGATCCGATAATGGTGGGGAATATGATAATAAACAATTCCACTGATACTATCAGGAACATGGTATGCATCATGAGATATCTTGTCCACAAACATCACAACAAAATGGTGTTGTCGAACGTAAAAACTGACATATCTTGGAGATCACTAGAGCTCTCTTGATAGTTGCCAATGTGCCCAAATGGTTATGGAGTGATGCAGTGGTGACTATAGTATACTTGCTAAATAGATTGCCATTAAGAGTTCTGGACTACAAGACCCCGTTTCAAGTTCTAGGCCAACATGTGATCCTACCGTCAGTTCTCATGCTTCCTCCTAGAACATTTGGTTGTGTTGTATATGTTCATATATATAAAAATCAACGAACTAAGCTCGACCCTTATGTTGTCCATTGTGTTTTTCTTGGGTATATAGCTCACAAGAAAGGATATTGATGCTATGATCCAGCTACAAGACGACTCTATACCTCCATGAATGTTACCTTCCTTGAATCTGAGCACTTCTTACTTCCCCATCTTCTAGCTCCTCTTGTCAGGGGGAGCTCATAAGTGTAGAGTAGGACTAGGAATATTGGTTGGACTTTACTGATAGTACAATGAAAAATACAGAGGGAGATAATGAGCATATGATAAGTAAGATCTCAGATAATATTATCCAGTTGTATGTTGCTATTGATACAGAGATAGAATTAATGAGGGAGCAAGAAGGAATAGAAAATGATGAGCATGTTAAGACCGAGACAGTGGAGAAGAGTGCAGAAACTAGTGAGCAAATGGAAGCAACTAGAGAAGTCTCTAATGAACAGCCCTTCCATGCCATGACAGTACCACAATCTGTTCAATCTCCTGAAAATATTCATGAGGTACAAGTTCTATACTCATCTCAAAATATTTATGCTGGCTATAACTTGTCTTTTAGATATAATCATGGACAACCTTTAAAATGATATTCACCCGATCATGTAATGAGCAAATCCAAGTACCCAATTGCTAACCATGTCTCAACTCAGAAGCTATCTGAACCCCTCAAGGCATTGGCGCATAACTATCTACAAAAGAGGAAGAAATGGAAGCACTGTAGAAAAATAAGACTTGGAAGCTGATTAGTACTTAAAAGTGCATTTTTATCAAGGTTTTATATCATCATTTTGCACTTGAAGTATCAATAACTCCTTAACTAAAGCATGTTTTATAATAATATATCTAATAATATAAGATACCTTTAATTTGTGGTAATGTTCATTTTAAATGTAGGCCTATCACATAAATGAAAGGATTGACTGATGCCTTTAAGAACTTAAATTGCAAGGATAAAGAGATGGCCAAACTTAGAAAAGAGATGTCGGAGCAGTCCACGCCGGAACACTGTTTGGTAATTAGATCATATCTGGAGTTGTAGATCTCAGATTTAGGTCCACTTTATATGGATGGAAAGGTAAGACATAGGTCTACAACTTTCCTATGGAGCCTAAGATCTAAAAAGGCCATTTGCAAGTCCAAATTGTAGCAATAACAAAGAAGCCCGAATCTATCTTCCAGCCCGAGCATTGTTCGGTATTTTAACCATATCTGGAATTCTAGAAGTCCAAATGAGCTGAATGTTTTACAAATGAAAGTTGAGACAATTGCCTACAACTTTTATGTTTTGACTAGCTCCAATTTTGACATTATCAATGACGTTTTGGACAGATAAGAGAAGATAAGGATTGTCACCAAGTCAAGCCCACTTATCAATTAGTCATCAAATCAATAGTTCCCAATTTTGGCCTATAAAAGGAGGCATTTACCATGCATTTAGGCATCTTGGTGTTCAGATTAAGATCATGCTCTTCCTTTCTCTCTTTGTATTTTTTGTAATGTTTATGCTTTGCTTTCATTAATATTAAGTTTATGCTTTTCATTTCCTTTCCTTCACTTAGTTAGCTTTTATGTTCTTATTTTGTTTATCTATTTTTCTTTCTTTCATTATGTCTAGCTAAGTTAATTATGTCAAGGTGAAAAGGTTACACTAATGGTGTAAGAATAAGTATAATGTAAACTTAATATGGAGTTTAATGTTTGATACTAACATGTTTTATATTTGTTATCTTGTTTACTCTTTAATACTTTGTTTGTTAAATGACTAATCTTGATTTATGTTGTATAACACTTGGTACAGCAAATGCTTGGCACTTTCATAGCCCATATTGTATGGTATAACCGACACCTGAGCTATGAAAGGAACTTGATTTGTTGTTAACATAAGTTATAATCTTGAATGCTTGATGAGATTTACAAGTATTAGCATTAATTGAATAAGATGACTAATGTAATCATGTTAACAATCTATAATCTAATTGGAACCTTCTTTATATGTGGTTTCCAATTGAATAATAAAAGTTTATATTATACTTGTTTGACATACCATTAGTGGAATCTCTAACCTTAACAAATTTTTATTATAATTGTTTAATCGTTACATTAATATTCCTTCTCCAAGTTTTCATCATCATCTTCTTCTTCTCTTTCTTTATTATTATTATTATTATTATTATTATTATTAGTACTATTATTATTATTATTATTATTATTATTATTATTACTACTATTACTATTACTATTACTACTACTACTACTACTACTACTACTATTATTATTATAGTTATTGTTGTTATTACTATTATTGTTGTTTATAATTGTTGTTTATAATTTGTACAATTAACCTCCCTGTGGTTCGACCCCGGTCTTGCCGGGTTATTTATTACTTCGACACTCGTACACTTGGGAGAAGACATCAATCTTTTGGTCGTGTCAAGTTTTTGGCGCCGTTGTTGGGGAGGTAAGTTTTGTATAAATTATAATATTTATTTTATTTTCTCCTTTCACTTTTCTTTTATGTAACTTTGTTTCTTTTCTTTTCTTTCTTCTTCTTTTGTTTTATTTTTCCTTTTATTCTATTCCTACACGTGCATAAGAGTGTGGTCACGTACATCAAGTGGTAGACTTTGTAGGGTATCCTCATCATTTTCATAAAATATGGCCGAAGAAGATAATCAATCATTTCATAATGAGAATAATGAGAATAACCGTGGTAGAACACTAAGAGACCACATGAATCCCACAAGAACAAGTGCACCATCATGCATAGCTTTCATTAATAGATAAAGCTAAAACATGGCTACAAAATTTGAGACCAGGATCCATTCATGCTTGGGATGAAATGCAACAACAATTTTTAAAGAAGTTTTTCCCATCTCACAGAACAAACTCTTTCAAAAGATAAAGCACCACTTTCACTCAAAAACCAGGAGAAACATTTTATCAATGTTAGGATAGGTATCGAGACTTGCTTAGTACTTTCCCTCATCATGGTTTTGAAACATGGAGATTGGTTTCACATTTCTATGAAGGGTTAACACCTAAAGATAGGCAAATGGTTGAATTGATGTGCAATGGAACTTTTAAAGATAAAGACCCTGATGAAGCAATGGAGTACTTAGACTTGTTAGCTGAAAATGCTCTAAATTGGGACACCGTGGGTACTTATGAGGCACCGAGTAAAACTCGACCTCATACATCTAGTGGAGGTATGTACAACCTTAGGGAAGATCATGACCTTCAAGCCAACTTTGCATCTTTAGCTAGATAAGTCGAGGCACTAGAATTGAAATAGAGTGGTCAATTAAAATCTATTGAAAACATTGTGTGTCAAATCTGTGAAACAAATGAACACTCAACCAATGATTGTCCAACCTTGCCTTCTTTTAAGGAATGTCTCCATGAACAAGCTCATGCTTTAAACTGTTTTCAAAGGGCCAACCACAACCCATACTCCAAAACATACAACCCTGGTTGGAGAAATCATCCAAATTTTAGTTAGAAGAGTGAGAACAACAATGCACAAACTTCACAACCACCATTTCAAGCACACCATAATTTCCAAAATTCTCATGGATATGCACCTCCTTATGCTCCACTTCCTAGAAGAAATCTTGAGGAAACATTGCATGCATTCATTGAAAAGCAAGAGACAATCAATACTCAACTTGCTCAAAACATGACAGATTTTAAAGATACTCTTGCAAAATTAACATCTGCTCTCAGTTTCCAAGAGAAAGGTAAGTTTCCATCTCAACCACAACAAAATCCCAAGGGGCAATACAATGTAAATACAAGTAGTTCCGGAAGCCAACACTTGGATCAAGTCAAATCAGTCACTACTCTGCGCAGTGGTAAGGTTATTGAAAAACCCTCTCTTGAACCTTATGAGAAAGATGATGAGTCAATCTCTGAGGGTAAGGAAGGGGTTGAATCTGAAAATTGCAAAGAAACGACTGATTCACCGCCAGCACTTCCATTTCCTCAAGCCATGACCAAACAAAGGAAAGTCAATCACAACTCTGAAATTTTTGAAATTTTCAAGCAGGTAAGGATCAATATAACTTTGCTAGATGCTATTAAACAGGTTCCTTCCTATGCTAAATTTTTGAAAGATCTATGCACTGTGAACAGGGAACTGAATGTGAAAAAGAAAGCCTTTCTAGCCGAACAAGTAAGTGCTATTCTTCAGAACAATAATGCTTTGAAATATAAAGACTTTGGTTGTCCTACAATTTTTTGCTTTATTGGAAAGCATAAAATTGAAAGAGCCTTACTTGATCTTGGTGCTAGTGTGAATTTACTTCAATATTTAGTTTTTTAGAGTCTCAATCTAGGTGAGTTAAAACCAACTTCTATATCTCTTTTACTTGCCGATAGATCTATAAAAGTGCCTAGAGGAATAGTTGAAGATGTGTTAGTACAAGTTGATAAATTCATTTATCTTGTGGATTTTATTGTCTTGGACACACAACCTGTTGAAGTATGTAATTCATTTCCTGTTATTTTAGGACGTCCCTTTCTTGCAACTTTTAATGCATTGATTAATTGTAGGAATGCACTGATGAAGCTATCATTTGGAAACATGACATTGGAGATGAATATTTTCAACATTTGCAAGCAACCTGGAGATGATAATGATTTACAAGAAGTAGATCATATTGAGGAATTAGTTTATGATCAACTTGAATCTACTTTAAGTAAAAATGAGTTAGATGAATCTGAAGATTTGCAAATGATTTATTCTGAGGAAGAAATCACAGCTGAAAAACGCACCGAAAATGTTGATGCGAATCTTTTGTCAACAGTGACAATAGATTCGACATCTGACATCACACCAATCGATAATTACTTTCCTAACGAATCCTTACTTTCTCTTAGCCCAATGCCTTGGTATGATAAAAAATCAATTTTCTTGCTTTAGGAGATTTACCAGCTGATTGGAGTACCCAAGACAAAGAAAAGTTTTTGAACGAAGTGAAGAGCTTTTATTGTGATGACCCTAACTTATTCAAATATTATCCTAATCAAATATTTTAAAGATTCATTCCCGACAATGAGGTAAGTAGTGTCATCAAACTTTGTGATTCTGAAGCATGTGGAAGTCATTTCTCGTCAAAAAAGACAAGTACAAAAATCTTTCAAAATGGATTTTATTGGCCCACCATGTTCAAGGACACGCATGCATTCTGCAAAACTTATGAAAATTATCAAAAGATTGATACTGGTCAAAAAGTTTTGTTTTATAATTCTCAACAGTATGCATTCCCTAGAGAGCTAAGACCAAGATGGAGCAATCCTTATGGGGCCTGTGATATTGAGAATTCAATGAATGACAATGATTTTAAGGAAAATGGACATCATTTGAAAGCTTACTTTGATAATTTTCCTAGTGAAAATGAATCAACTGGTTTGAATGATCTTGTAGATAAAAGTTGATTATTTTGTTTTTCTCATATTTTTTAGTTTCTTTTTGAGTGATTTTTGCTAGTTTCTCTCACCCCGGTCAAATGGCGGACAACGGTACTCCGTGACTTAAGTCGGTTCTTTCAGTTTCCCACAATAACTGATATTTGTGTATATATTTGTGCAATTCTTTGAATCTCTCTTCCAATTCTCATTTGAAAATGGACACTAATCTTGAAAAATTGAAAAAGTATTTTCCCGCTCTACCTCAGAATGCCATTACAAAAATTTACCGTGCTAGATGTGCAAGATTAAGATTGTTAATGAATCATGGAATTTCTGAAGATATTCACTGGTTGATTGAAGCAAAGGTCCGATTATCAGGTGAGTCCTCTAACTTCATTTCCCACATGCCTGGAACAGGTAAAAGCACTTTTGCAAAGAAGCGTCGTGCAAAACGGCAGAAAGTCTGTCATCGATGTGCTAGATAGACTTGTAATACACAATGTCGTTCTTTAGGAATGGTATCTATAAACCGTGAAGATAAAATACAATTCATTAAGGATGACCTGAGTAAGGAGTCTTTAGATAAACTTCTATTGACTCTTGAGACGCATCCTAGTGGAGATGTGCATCGTGCAATTTATGATTTATGGCCCCATTTTCATAAAGAACATGATCGACTTAGTCTTGAGAATCTGACTAAAAAAGACCCTGTTTGCCAGTTTTTAAGAAAATTGGATGGGAAGCCTATCCCTGACCCATAGAGGGCGTTTAAGCCGTTCTTGGATGTAAAACCAAGGGAAGATGTGAGCCACAATCACAACTACCTGTACATACACATGCTTTTTCAAAAGTAAATAAATAAATAAAAAGAGAGAGAGTGTGTGTGAGACTCTAGCTGACCTACATATAGGTGTTATGATTGTCTTTCTAATTTCTCATCTATAAAACTGATTAGTACTTAAAAGTGCATTTTTATCATGGTTTTATATCATCATTTTGCATTTGAAGTATCAATAACTCCTTAACCAAAGCATGTTTTATAATAATATATCTAATAATATAAGATACCTTTAATTTGTGGTAAATGTCTATTTTTAATGCAGGCCTATCACATAACTGAAAATATTGATTGATGACTTTAAGAACTTAAATTGCAAAGGCAAAGAGATGGCCAAACTTAGAAAAGAGATGTCGGTGCGATCCAAACCGGAACACTGTTCGGTAATTGGGTCATATCTGGAGCTATATATCTTAGATTTAGGTCCAATTTATATGGACGGAAAGGTAAGACATAGGCCTACAACTTTCATATGGAGCCCAAGATCTAAAAAGGCCATTATCAAGTCCAAATTGTAGCAATAACAAAGAAGCCTGAATCTGTCTTCTAGCCCGAGCACTGTTCGGTATTTTGGCCATATCTGGAGTTCTAGAAGTCCACATGAGCTGAATGTTTTACACAAGAAAGCTGAGACAATTGCCTACAACTTTCATGTTTGCAACTGGCTCCAGTTTTGACATTATCAATGACGTTTTGGGCAGACAAGAGAAGATAAGGATTGTCACCAAGTCAAAAGTTGGCCACCCACTTATCAATTAGTCATCAAATCAATAGTTCCCAATTTTGGCCTATAAAAGGAGGCATTTGCCATGCATTTAGGCATATTGGTTTCCAGATCAAGATCATCCTTTCTCTCTTTGTATTTTTTGTAATGTTTATGCTTTGCTTTCATTAATATTAAGTTTATGCCTTTCATTTCCTTGCCTTTATGTGCTTAGCTTTTATGTGCTTATTTTGTCTATCTATTTTGCTTTCTTTCATTATGTCTAGCTAAGTTAATTATGTCAAGGTGAAGAGGTTTCACTAATGGTGTAAAAATAAGTATTATGTAAACTTAATATAGACTTTAATGTTGATACTAACATGTTTTATATTTGTTATCTTGTTCACTCTTTAATACTTTCCTTGTTAAATGACTAATCTTGATTTATGATGTATAACACTTGGTACAACACATGCTTGGCACTTTCATAGCCCATAATGTATGGTATAACCGACACCTCAGCTATGAAAGGAACTTGATTTGTTGTTAACATAAGTTATAATTATGAATGCTTGACGAGATTTACAAGTATTAGCATTAATTGAATAAGATGACTAATGTAATCATGTTAACAATATATAATATGATTGGAACCTCCTTTGTGTGTGGTTTCCAATTGAGTAATAAGAGTTTATACTATACTTGTTTGATATACCATTAGTGGAATCTCTAACCTTGACATTTGTTCTTATCATTGTTTAATCTTTACATTAATATTCCATCTTGAAGTTCTCATCATCTTCTTCTTCCCCTTCTTTTTCTTTATTATTATTGTTATTGTTATTATTATTATTACTATTATTATTAGTATTATTATTATTGTTGTTGTATTATTGTTATTTATAATTTGTACAAATAACCTCCTACTACTACTACTACTACTACTACTACTACTACTACTACTACTACTACTACTACTACTACTACTACTACTACTACTATTATTATTATTATTATTATAGTTGTTGTTATTGTTATTGTCGTTGTTATTATTGCTATTATTGTTGCTTATAATTGTTGTCTATAATTTGTACAATTAACCTCCTTGTGGTTCGACCCCGGTCTTGCCGGGTTTTTTATTACTTCGACACTCCTGCACTTGGGAGAAGACATCAAACTTTTGGTCGTGTCACCATTACACCAATTTGACGTGCTGCAAACTTGGATTGTCCACTGCATCAATTTGACGTGAAAAATGCTTTTCTTTATGGAGATCTTGAGGAGGAGGTGTACATGAATGTTCCACCTGGCCTTACTTCTCTAATGCAAGGGAAGGTGGTCTGCAAACTACAAAAGGCATTATATGGATTAAAACAATCCCCGAGAGCATGGTTTGGACGATTTAGTTTTTCCATGCTGAGATACAGTTATAAGCAAAGTAATTCAGACCACACTCTCTTCTTGAAGCGCCAACAAGAAAAGGTAACAACTCTCATAATCTATGTTAATGATATGATAATTACAGGAAACGACAAAGAAGAAATCTCAAAATTACAAAAGCAGTTAGCAACTGAGTTTGAGATGAAGAACCTCAGAGGATTAAAGTATTGTTTAGGGATTGAAGTGGCTCGATCAAGTCAAGGCATATTTCTATCCCAAAGGAAATATGTGCTTGACTTGTTGTCTAAAACAAAAATGCTTGACTGCAAACCAATCAATACACCAATAGTTCAAAACCATGGTTAAAGAGAGATATCAACTCGTTGTTGGAAAATTAATATACTTATCTCATACTCGACCAGACATTGCATATGCCGTGAATTTGGTAAGTCAGTTTATACATTACCATAGTAAAGATCATATGAGTGCTTTGATTCGCATTTTGCGATACCTGAAGTCTTCTCCAAGCAGAGGATTGATGTTCAGGAAACATCAACATCTACACATCAATGGTTATATTGACATAGATTGGGCAGGGAACATCACTAACAAGAAATCCACATCTGGCTTTTACATATTTTTGGGTGGGAATTTAATCACTTGGAGAAGCAAGAAAGAAGGTAGCTGCTTTATCAAGTATAGAAGCTGAATTCAGAGGCATGACCAAAGGACTATATGAGCTACTTTGGTTAAAGAGATTAATGGAAGAAATTGGATGTTCATCTCAAGGTACAATGAATATGTTTTGTGACAATAAAGCAGCCATAGCAATTGCGCACAACTTAGTTCAATATAATCGTACCAAACATGTTGAGGTAGATCGGTATTTCATTAAATAGAAGCTTGAAGACAATGTGATTCTATTTTCATTTGTAAAATCAGAAAATCATTTAGCAGATATACTTACAAAGGCTATCTCGGGCAAAATCTTTCATAGCTCACTTAACAAGTTGGGCATCAACTTGAAGGGGAGTGTTAACGTTAAGAATAAATATGAAAATCACATAATAGGAATCATAGAATATTTAGTTTCTTAATTAGCCTTACTTGATTGTAAATCGTCCATGATTATTTCCTAGACTAGTGTAATAAGTTTTTTTTAATTAGTTTATGTATCGGCTATATGTATAAGAGCCTCTTTTGCTCTTATTTTTGTACTCAAATAAAAATTAAATATATTCTTCCTCAGTTCAACAGAATATGACACCAATAGCAATAATAAATAAATTACGATGAAGACTGGATATGCTAAAATGTAAGGAAAACATTCATAGATTGAGAATGATTGACAACATGAAACATATATATAGATGTCACATAACAAACGAGGTCTGCAATCTCCAGGGCCATAATTCCATAAAAAACAGTACATATTTTTCCTGAGTCTTTATCAGGAAGATTTAAATCAAAAGGTGGATAAGGAAAAGAAACCGAAGAGAAAAAAAAGAAGAAATTTCAATAGGTATGGAGAAACCGGCAAACCACACGATACACACACACTGACCATCCGGTGAAGCAGGAGAGATTCAAATCATGTCGAGGGAGCGATCACTTTAGAGAGATCCTCGAGAGTTTTTTCGCCTTCAAGTACAGCCACTACTTCAGACATTGTAGGCCTGAGAGAAGGTGATTGATCGGTGCACATCATTGCCAAGTGCAGGACAATTTTCGCTTGGTCCCAGTCATAAGTGCGCAAGCTTGGGTCAACTAAGTCTCCTAGCCTTCCCCGCGCATTTAAATTACCAGCCTGCAATTGTTTGAACTTCTAAGAAATATCTCCAAAAGGAAAATCATATCTATATACTAATTATCTCAAAATATTGTTTTTGGATTAGTTATTCAAGTAATACCAATCATTTGAGTGTTAGTATCTCATGAGACCCAAAATTAAAGTATTGTTGTATGGGGAAAAAACTTCGATTTATATAATATCAGAATGAATAACATACTAGCTTAATTGATATATAAAATTACCTCATTTTATCAAAAAGGTTTTGATTTTGAACCTTTCTTTCGTAACAAAAACATTAAATTATTAAATTGATATCGCATTATCGTCTTGTTCCTCGTAAAAAATCAAACGTCTAGTAAGCTTATTTGATCATTTTTTTGCTAAAAAATGTTAATTAAGAAAAACAGTTATCTAGCTCTTACCGTATCTAGAAGAAAAACAGTTTCTTGGTTTGCTCTGTAGTCAGCATTATTTCTCCCACTAACGATTTCAAGGAGAAGGATCCCAAAACTGTAGACGTCGACTTTCACTGTCATGGCTCTCCGGGTTGCATACTCTGGTGACATGTATAGACTGCAACAGCAACGAAATGATAGATTAAATAGGAACCCAATTTTCTCCAAATAAAATTGTAAAGTCAATGTTTACTTACAGATCTCCTCCTGCTCCAATCGCAATATATGGATTTTCCTCTTCATAAAGCTTTGCCAATCCAAAATCTGATATTTTCGGATTACAACTTGCATCAAGCAGAATATTATTGGCTTTTATGTTTCTGTGAATTATTGGTGGATTCCTTTCGTGAAGATACTTCAAACCCTTCGCTATTCCCCTGCAGATTATAAATCTTTTCTGCCAATCAATTTGCACAGTGGGATTTGTACCTGCAAATCCCCAAGTCAATGGTCAGCAGTCTCCTATGTTCTGATTGTGAAAAAATGGTTGATTAAGGATCACTATAAGGTTAAGGTCTTTTGATTAGAACCAAACTCAACTAACACTCGACACTGAAAAGACTTAAGCTTCAAAACACTTGACAATCTTAAAAGATAAACTACAAACTAGGGATAATGTTGTATAGAGAAAATAAAAGGTGAACATAAAACAATATAAACTTTAAAACCATCGTAAAGTCACTTAGATCGGTATATAGGCTGCACGCAAGGCTTGAATATTTAAAAGAACACTATTATTAACTTGGAAGTTTTTCTGAATGGACCATGACTTTGTATATAAACACCTCACTTTTATCAGTTCTAGCGTGTGTGTATGTGTGTAAATAAATCCAAAAGCATTTAATATATCAAAGGTAAAGAGAAAAGTAACAAGACTTAAGCATGCATTAACTAAGGGTTCATTGCCTTCCACGTAGCTCGGTTTTCGTTGCTCTTAGATTAGGTGTATAAATTACACCATTTTAATGGAACCTAAGGAGTAAACTAGATAAATTGGAGCCTCGTGCATTACTTAGAAGTACCATTTTAATTTCTAGCTAGTAAAATTTCTAAGAAAATAGAGGTTTTTAAACTAAAATATTAATTACTAAGTGGAGCAACGAGACTTGTCCAAGTTCGTTAGCAAAAATTTTAAATGCCAAATTAGATTGAGACCGAGAGATCAGAAAATTACCAAATAAAACTTGTCCAAGTGAGCCATGTTCCATATATTCGTAGATGAGCAAAATTAGGTGCCTTCTGGAATAACTAGCAATCAAATTAACAAGGTTTTCATGTTTCAAGTCCAAGGCCTTCTTGGCATAAACTTCACTTTCTATTTCATCTACTGCTTTTGAATGAGTGAATAGCTTCTTCACTGCTACAGTCAGATCTGGCAATTCAGCCTGCAGGCATGTGAAATCAAAATGATGAAAGGTTAAATAACATGAAAGTTATTCTTCCAAAGGAAAAAATTAAGGAACAAGTAAAATTCTTTTTTTACCCTGTATACTATCCCTGAACGTCCGCTACCAAGCTGCATCTTGGGGCTAAATTTTTTTGTTGCATGAATGATCTGTTTAAGGGTGAAAGTTCTCTCTCCAATCTTCACTTTGGTTTCTACATATTCCAATAACACATGAGTCAAGTGAATTGAAACACAATTATGGTAAGAATTATCCAGATAGAGAAAAAAGTGCTTACCTCGCAATTCTCTGTCACCTATCCAGCCCATTCTCCACATGAAGGCCAGCAACAGCAGCAGAAACAAAATACAGCATCCTATAATCAACGCAATTTCCCAACCATGCAGTTTTCTTGGAACTTGAGAAACATACAGCAAACAATGGTTGTCAGCCAAGAAATAAACTATTCTCACACTGAGAATGAAGTCAGCAACAGAATCCTGGGTTTTAATAGAAAAAAAATAAAAAATAAAAATCCTGGTTCTACCACGAGTGATGGAAACGGCTGATATCAGAGGTCCGTTGCGACCTGGTCCGTATATAGATCCTTTGCCAGCCCAGAAGAGCTGGATCTCTAACGAACCATCATTTATTTTGACCAGGAAATCTAGCTGTTTTCCTTCATGTTCTTTCCCATAGATTTCCTTTATGTTGACATCTGGCCTTACATTCGTTCCCTACAATCAAGACTTTCTTAAGTGTGTGACATTAGTACATAAATAAGGATTCTGACAAGTTAATACTTACCTGAATATATATATCAAACACTCGTTTTCCTGATGTGCTGTAATCTTCACTCTTAGAATATAATGCTTCAGCAAAATAAAGTGTCACAATGTACTCGCCTTTACGCAAGCAGAGGCCATAATACGTTAGAGAGACGGGAGCAAGGCGAAAATTGTTGTCTATGTTTGCCTTAGAGCTAGTAACTTCACAAGTCGAGTTTATTACTGAAGCACTGGCATTGAAGTTTGTCATGAGGTAGTCCCCAGCATAGCTATAAGCCCAATCATCAGATGGACTAAGATTAAAACTTGATATGGAGGTATCGTTATGATAATGATCCTTTCCGTAATATACATCCTCACCACCACTATTTATAAACAGGGAATTATCTGCAGGAAAACTTTTTTTCAGTACAAACATGATTGTTTCCAATGAGAAAATCAGAAATATAATTAGAAGATAGAAATTCTCTATCTAATAATGTAGGTATGTGCGCGCACCTATGCCTGAATGCACTTGGAAAATATTTAGTTGAGTTATTTATTTAATTTCTTTTTTTTGAAAAACAAACTCCTTACAAATGGAAAATGACTAGTGTATTTGGTGGTGATACGCTGTGGTAATGCATTTAGATTTTCGTAAGTGTTTTAGTAGTGGTTGAAACATTAAGGTTAGATAAGGAATCCCAAATGCATTTAGATTTCAAAAGAATGAACATACGCTTTCGACGACATGTTGTTCTCTTCATGTCATGTATGAAAGACCTAAGAATTAACACAGAAATTTGTTAGCCATACTTCAAGATCACTCTTATTGCAGAAAATGATGGTATCACATACCTTGTCGGGTGACTGAAAAGCAGCAAGATCATGAAATTAGACAAAAAAAAAAAAACAAAAAACAAAATCAATGACAACCTTCAGGAGTGATTCATTAAAGTCAATAAATTTGTAACAGAAAGCAAAATGGAAAGGAGTGTGGTTCGTCCCCTTACATGGTTACATTTTGCAGTCCCAAGCATTTTATATTTTTACATGACACGTTGAAGTTATTGTAAGAAAGATCCCTGCAAATTAACAATTCATAAAAATGAAGCTTGCAGAATTTAACTACTCCCTAAATTGCTTTCATAATTTTTCCTCAGTTAATAATTCATCAAAATTAACTTTCTTAACATGTCACCTTCCTAGCATGCCACTTATTCAATACTAACCACCATTTGTTGTCTCTTTAATGAAAGGATTATATTTTATGTGCTAGCCCATATATGGAGGGGGGTGATGTCAACAACTCCATTTAAACTTTCCTCTTTCTAGTGAAATTTCTTCCCTATAACCGATAGCTTTTTCTCCCTTTCTTTTGCAGAAAAATTTCTTCAAACCCTATCTCAAAATTCATCATATACTAATCATTTAACTCTTGAGTAAGGTTTTTTTAATATCTTTCTATTTGATTTATAAAAAATTTAATGAAAAATTAAATTTAATGTGATGTTAGTGATTTTATTTGAAGTAATTCATGTATAGAATAATATATATTTCTGTAAATACATATTGAAATAGAATATGTAGAAATGAATTGATATGGGATTTTGCTTGTGTTTTGATGAATTTTGAGTAAAAGAATTTAAATAACTTTAATATTAGGAATAAAATTAGGAATTATTGAAGAATTGTATAGAAAGAATCATGTTGAAATTCTAAAAAATCTATTTTGAAGTTGAAGATGGAGGAATTACAGTTTAGTCCCTAATTTTTGAAAAGTTATGATTTTGCCCTTGAATTGTAAAAAAGATATAGTTTAGTCCTTAGTTGTAAATAGCAGTTTTTAGATAGGTTTTAATAAAGAACTGAGATTTATTGATGGTTTGTTATCATGTTTTATGGTTCCCATCTGAATTTAAAATTAATTCTATTATGTATAGAAATGTGTTTAGATATTTAAGAAGCGTTGTATACCATTTCTTTATAAAAAATTTGTTGAAGATTGTGGTTTACATACTTGTTATATAAGTGTGAGTAATTAATATAAATATTTTTTAAATAAAATTCATAAAGCATGTGTGTTTGCATCTTTACATTCATTATGAACACATAATGTGATACTTAGTTACATACTTGGCGTGGTGGGTTATGTAATGTGAAGGTGTTTAGTATTATAGTAACTGTTGTGGTTGTGGTTTGAAAAAAGTTGTTTTATAAAAGTACTTTTAGTTGAGGTTGGTTTGAAAAAATATATGTTTGGTTAAAAATGTGGTTAAAATTGAGGTTAAATAAAAATTAGTTTAATGTGTTTGGTTAAAAAAATGTTTTTTAAATTGAGTTTATAAAATAAATAAATAATTAATATATATATTGATGATTTTTAATTTAAATATTGTAGATTTAACTATTGTTTTTATATCATGAAATAAATAATATTGATATCAAATATTTTTTTATTATTTCATTAAATTATGTGCAATTTCATCACGTATGAAATCTATCCAAGAATTATATTTTTTATAGTTTCTTAAATGCGCAACAACGAAAACTGAATTTTTTAGAGTAAAATATAATTTTAAAAAAATAATTTTTTTTAATACAAGTAGTTATTCAACTGGCACTATTCACATGAACAGTGCCAAAATGAATTATATTTATCTGGGCATTGTTCACTCCAAGCGAACAATGCCTCATGTCTAAGTGAATTATATTCACCCAGTTGCAGGCGTGAGAAGCAACTCTCAGCTGCTTCTCACGAAACGGTGTTTTGAGTAAAATTATGTATGGGTCCCATATAAAAAGCAATTAACATTTAATGTTATCAAACTTCATGTTTACACGATCAGCTTTAAAAGTAGAAGCTACTGTGTAAACAAATACCCACGTGATCTGAATATGATGTGATGGTGAGTTATATACTTTATGATGTTAGGTTATATACATGGTGTGAAGGGTTATGAAATGGTTTGGAAATTACTTATTAAATCATTAAATTTATGTATGTTTGATTATATCATTCTTTGATATATTTGTATTGGTTAGTCATTGAGTTGTGGAAACTCAATCTTTTCTGCAATTATTTTATTTTAGACTTATAGATTTAAAAATTAAGATATTAAAAAATTATATAAATTATATTTTGAATATCACATAATAATAATTTAAGTTTTAAAATTGAATTGATTATTTACAAGATATCAAAGTTTTGTTCATCAAATAATTATGAATTCAAATTTTACCATATATTTTATAAATACATGGTAAAATAGCATATGTCACCTTGCTAAATTAATGCTAGGAGAACATAATAAAGAGGCATAACCACAGAACATTAATATAGCATTAGGATAATTTTGTGCTTTAACCTTTTTTAACATATGTCACCTTGCTAAATGCTAGGTGTCATTTAATAACTCTGGTTTGTTCTATGTTTAACCACAGAACAAACCATAGTTAACACCAAACTTCATCTGAAAAAAGGTAACCCAAAAGATGAAATTGTTTGATAAAGTCCTAAAAATAGACAAAGAGAAAATCATCAATATCTTAGTTTCGACACAGATAAAGGAGTGATTCAAAAGTTTCTCAAAAGAAATTATGTAGACAGCTGCAGATAAGCTTGCATTAATCTAGTGTCTTACACTGTAGGACGACTGTTTTTCGATTTCTTCGGGTCAGTGATCCATGAAGGAAGCCCAGTAAGCATGTTTCTCGTTAAAAATCTAAGCAAGAAACACCAACACATCAGCAACAGTGTTCGCCAGCTATACATTATATTATATAAATATAAATATAAACAACTTTGGCACATACAACTTTGTCAGTTTCTGAAATGTTTCTGGAATGCTACCATTTAAGTTGTTGAAGCTCAAATCACTGCGAGCCAAAGCGAAACGCATCAAATATATATTACCCAAAATTGAAAACTCGAGACTTAATTGGTAATGTCGATCAAAGTGTCATCTGACGTTAAAAGAAAGAACGAATGAGATCAATGTATAGACATAATTGTTGAGTTATTTACACGATGGAGTTTTAATCAGTTGGTGTAGACTACCTAAGATTGAACAATTACTGGAGATTTCGTAAAAGGTAAACGTACAGATATGATAAGTGAGGCCACTTGCCAATGTATTCGGGTATTGGACCATTAATATTGCAATTTCTCAGAACCCTGCAGGAACAAATGAAGAAGTAAGAGACCGTCGATTAACAACTTCCATTTTCTCGATGTTTTTCATCAATTTTAAACATGATAGAGTTAATGGAAAAACATTCTTAATAGTGTAAAATTTTGAATTACAATAGTTCTTTAATATAATATTAAAGTTATTAGTTAATTAACATAATAAACTAAATAAATAAAATGTAAGTCATTATCAAATAGTTTCTTTATAATATTACACAACGATAGAAATTGGCAGAACAGAAGCATGGTGGAAAACATCTTTATAATATTAATTTCATATGAAATAAAATCCCAAGGATGTGTCAATGAAAGTGCTTATCTACTTGGAAAACTAAACGTCTAAAGATTTCCGAGTAAATTCATGCACATTAATCTAGATTTTTCGCAAATTAATCCCATAAATATGAAGAAAAACACTCACACAGAAGACAGATATTTGGGTTCCGGTATGACTTCTTTAGGGAAACAGAGAATTGGGCTCCGGTATGAATTCTTTTGGGAAAGATATTCCGGGATTGTTTACATCACTCACCCACCTGGAATCATTGAACAACACTTTATAACTCATTAATAAGAAAACGACATGTTTCATGTCTATCTCCACATTAAAATAAAATAACATGATTACACATACAACTTCTCTAATTTTGTCAGATTAAAAGTTTCTGCAGGCAGATTCCCTTCAAAATTATTTCCTATCAGGACCCTGACAAGTACACAATGCAACAGTCAGCTCAATGCACCAAATTGTTTGGCTTCACAAGTTTAATTAAATCCTCAATAGATTATAACATTTAACTTGACTATGTTTTATAGAAAAAAAAAACTTACAGATGGGTGAGGTTCACCCATTTTCCGATATAATCAGGTATCGGACCAGACAAATTGTTTCCACCTACCGCACTGCATTGACCCAAATGCTTCCTTTAGTTATATGACACCGAACAATTAAATTGCAAGAGAAAATAGAACCAAGAAACTCACAACACTTCAAGATTGGTCAGATTCTCATATGTCGGAGGAATTGTCCAATTAAAATTATTCGATGTCAAGTATCTACAAGAAATTAAGTTCTAGGTTATTGGAAGTGCTAAATAGGTTGCCGTATGTTTCAAAATTTTCACATGGGGCCTCATCTACAGTTAAATGAAGTTCGACTCTCCATGATCAAAATGACAAAAGAAAAAAGAAGAAAATTACAGGACTCGAAGTTTGGTTAAACTTCCAAGCTCGTTCGGAAGTTCACCACGAAGATCATTGCCATCCAGGTCCCTTTTTCTCCAGAGAAACAGACAAATAAGTAGATAAATTTATAATACTCTCGAAATAAAGACTAAAAGAAGTGGTGAGTAAGTTTTTCGCACAAATACTGGAGTGCAGACAGTTTTCCTAATTCTTTTGGAATACGCCCTGACAACGAGTTATAATAAAGAACCCTGCAAGTCGAATGATATTAATGTATAAGACGCAAATATCATGTAGAATGAAAGGAGCAATGAATAACTAGAACTATGCAGTCACAGTAACTTAATAAATGGTATTGAACATTATATTTTCTTATTAATAATTTCGGAATCTCGGCCCATGTAGCCATGTCTATTGGTTGTTGTTCGTTCCTTTCATTTAAGACAAGTGGTAAATTAATAATCTCTTGGTGGGCTTGCTGTGCCTTTATCACGGGTTCCTATCTTTTGGGCCTACTTCAAGACATTGCTATTACATTATTTTTAAGTTAACAAAATAATAAAATAGTATTTATAACTTTACAAGAGTAAATATGTTTTTGTCTTCTCGATCTCGGTCACAAAGAACTTTTATCTGAAATTATACTCAATTTTTTATAACTTTTTTAAGGTAAAAACATGATCTACAGTAATATAATAACTAGCATAATTACGAGATAATTAATTACGTAACTGAGTGATAACATAAATTATTATAATATAATGAATAAAAATATTTAATAGTTTATAATTTACAAGCGCTATAATTATAATTCCTTCAAATAACTATGGAAATTACCTCGTTATGGTGTGTGTTGAGTGAATTTATGGTTATATTATTTGAAGTATAATGAATATAACTTACAGATATGTAAGTGAAGAGAGTGTGCCCAAATTTTCGTTTATAGTACCACTGAGGAAGTTGCGGTCGGCACAGCTGTGACAGGAAGATGTACAGGTATTTGATTGAGAATTAAGCTGTCCATATATAGATGCAAGACTGTTTTAATCTGTAAAAAGAAACACTTACATCGCTGTCAAGTTTTGACAATATCGTATGCTGTCTGGTATTGGCCCCGTCAATTTATTCTGGGAAAGATACCTGATTTTCAACACAGATAACAGAATGAATATATGAATATATATAATAAAAAAATATCTTGCAAATATAACATTGACTTACAATCCACGAAGCGATTGTAGACCCGTCAGATTCGAAGGGATGGTGCCATCAAGATCGTTTCTGGAAAGATCCCTGATTCATGATACATATCCCGGAAGATAAAAACTTTCAGTAGTTAATATCATCAACAGATTCAATTCTATATTGTATCAATGGAACTTTTATCAGTTGTGGTGTAGAAAAGGTCTTTCTGAAGTTTTCTATATTTCACGAATATTGATAGACATTCCTTCTGAAATTTTACGCAGTGTTTTTTTTCATATAATCAACAAGTTATTTTAGAAAAAAAAAATATAATCTCAACGTCTTTGTATTATATAAATAATTGATAAATAATCATTTCAATTTAAAAATTTAAGTTATTTGATAAGCTATATATATTACTCTAACGTACTCTCAACTAGAAAGTTATTTAAGCATAATTATTGCACAATTCACCAATACCTTATATTTATTTATTTTTAATTAATGAACTTGAGAACACGGTTTAAAGAGATTATTAATTATTAATTGTCTTTAAATCACACCATTAAAATATGACTTCTGTTAGAACTAATTATTCATTAGGAAGCTTGATAGAATCTGCTACAATTCAGTCATCATTAGAAGGGTTATCTACTATCATTTCTAAGGAATTTCAACACCATTTATTTTATATTTTATTCTTTTTTTTCAATTGAAGAGAAAAACATAATATCACAATGTTGTTATATGTTTTATGGAATTCTAATTTGCATATATATATATATGAAGAAAGGGATAAGGTTAATGCGATTCAAAACTGAGCAAACTAAAGTATAAACCCAAATTAAACTGGAAGACTTACAGATATTCCAGATTCTGCAACTTTGTCAGGCTTGAAGGTATAGAACCGGTCAACGAATTGCTTGAAAGGTCCCTGATGTTTTGCACAAAGCCATTTTACCATTATTTAGAAATAAGAAGAGCCTATGCATGCCATCATTTATATATAAAGAACAAGGAATCCAAGCTTTAACATACAAATACTTGAGATGCTGTAATTGCCCCAGCGTTGAAGGAATCCCACCAGAAAGCTGATTATAGTAAAGATAACTGTTGTGGGCAATATGATCAAACCTCATTTTCATCAATGGTGACCACTGTAGATTCAATACTGAAAAGAGAAATGTATATGGAGTTACGATACTTACACTTTATTCAAGTTTTTGAAGCTACCTATTGAATTGTCTATAGATCCATCCAACTTTTTTCCAGCCAAGTTTCTGTCAAAGAAATTGAAGTAATTCACATCGAGACAATCAGAATTTGAATCTATCAAAGTTTTATACATACATTTCCGTGACCGAACGAAACGATCCATTTTTGGTGCTGTCAGGGTAACCACATTTTATCTCGGCAGACTGGTCGTCAGAACAAATAGGAAACGACAGCGATAACTGTGTGGAAGATGACAGCGATAACAGTGTGGAAGATGACTGCAACTTCTGTGAAAGGAGTCGAAGAGCACTTACTGCCGAAAAAAATTCTTATTAAGTTCCACTAAGATCTTCTGATATTTAAGATGGAAGTACTCAATCGACCTTATTATATACTTAAATGTTCGGGTTAGAACGGATAAGAAGTGTATTTAAGCAAGAAATGAAACTAGTAAATTAAATGAGAGTCAACTATGTTATTGCACTTGCATATATATATTTTTTATTTACTAAATAAATGACTAATACGTACAATGTTTTCATGAGATATCTTTTCAAATTAGTTAATGCGCAATAGGACCATTTATTTATGCTGCAAAAGAACTCTTCATGTTCGAATAGCTTCTCTTTCGTAATCAATTTATTCATGATAATTTCAACGGCCTTCTATCTGCATGCTTTCACCCTATCCCACATCGATTAGTAATTAAACTAAACATACTGCATATATTTTTGAATGAACAGAACGGTGGTTAATTTGTACCTTCATGTTGTGGAAGTGATTTATTGTTTTCGACTTCGTCGATTCTATCATCCATAGTGGTACTAGTAGTCCCAGTGCCAGGTTGCCAGAGAAGAAGAAAGTTGAGGAGAAAAAGTCTGCTGATGAGCATTACTGACCATTCAGAACCCATTGGTTTCGTCATAACTCTACCTCTAAAGCGTTACTTGCGGTGTGTATGTGTATGCCACTGCTTGTGCTTGTATTTATACTAACACATGGATAAAAACATTCCTGCACAAGAGACAAACCAGCTTCCAATCGTAAAATAATAAAAAGTTATCATTAAGCACTGTTTTTGATTATTTTTTTTATTTTAAATGAAAAATACTTTCAAAAACTTAAAAAATATTTTATTATTTATTAATTATATCAAATTTATTTTTTAATATTTTGATTATTATATATTTTGTTTTATTTTTTTTTCAATTTTATCTCTTAAAACTTTATTTTATTTGATTTTTATATTAATTTTAGTTATTATTTCTTTTATTATTATTTATTTTTTTCTTATTCTTTTGTCAATTAAAGTTTATTAAATATCAGATTTAGTCTTTATTTTTTTAATTATTATTTATTTTATTTAAAATAATTTATAAAATTTAATTTATTTTCAATTTCTTTTTCCTTTAACTTTTTTATCTATTAGATTTAATTCATATTCTTTTAATACACTTGAAAATAAAATTAAAATATTAATAAATTATTTTCCAACTCATGACTAAATACTAAATAATATTTTTTTAATTTATTTTTCATAACACCATTAAATATTAAAAAATAATTTACTTTCTAAAATTTTATTTTTATATAAACAACTTTTCTAAAAAAATTACATTTCAGCAAAGCAAATAAACAAGGTTTAAATTAATGAAATCATCCCACTACGTCAAGGTGGGAACTTGAGAATGATAAGTATTGTATTGCGACTAAAGAAGAAGACTTCTTTTCGGAAGTTACCAATGCAATTTCTATAATGCCTTTTCAATAAAGAGCAAAGACAGTGATGACAGAAAAAATGCATAACTGAAATGAACAAAAGCCATATTGTGCAGTTGCTATTTCAAAATTAAAGCACTGAAACTTGCTAAAGAATTGTCAAAATAAGCTGCAATTTCCGGTGTCACTAAGATCTTATAATATTTAAGATAAAAGTAGACAATCGACCTGATTATATATGGGTTAGAATGGATAAGAAGTGTATTTAAGCAAGAAATGAAACTAATAAATTTAACTCTGTTGGACCGTTTTCTGTAACAACCCAAATATATATACATACATATATATACATACATATATGTGTGTCGATTTTATTCGGTGTAATTTTTTTAATATTTAAATTTTATTAAAGTCTCTTTTATATTTTTAATATCAAATTATCGATTCAAAAAATTTATACACCTGCAAATAATAATTACAATGTTCTCGTCCCATCATACTGGACTTCACAACTCAACCATGATGTCAACTTCCTTTCACCATGATGTCAACTTCCTTTCTTTTTTGTAGAGCTAACCTTATAATAATTCATATAACAAAATTTTAGAACTAATTAGTTCACAACACGCATTAATTTCTTTATTTACAAAAAAAGTTATGTTTAATTTAACATACAGCACAAGTGCAGGAATATCAAAGTAATAAATAACTCGGCAAGATCGGGATTGAATCACAGAAAGGTTAATTGTATAAATTATAATACAACAATAATAACAATAACAACAACAACAACAATAATAATAATAATAGCAGTAGTAATACTAATAATAATAGTAGTAATAATAATAATAATAATAACAACAATAATAATAATAGAAGAAGAAAAAGAAAAAGAAGTTGATGAGAACTTTGAGATGTAAGATTAATGTAAGGATTAAACAATGATAACAAATATCAAGATTAGAGGATCCACTAATAGTATATCAAACAAGTATAGTATAAACTCTTATTATTCAATTGAAAATCATTGATTAGTACTTAAAAATGCATTTTTTATCAAGGTTTTATATCATCATTTTGCACTTGAAGTATCAATAACTCCATAACTAAAGCATGTTTTATAATAACATATATAATAATATAAGATACCTTTAATTTATAGTAAATATTTATTTTAAATGCAGGCCTATCACATAGGCCAAACTTAGAAAAGAGATGTTGGTGTAATCCAAACCAGGATACTATTCGGTAATTAGGTCATATCTGAAGCTGTAGATCTCATATTTAGGTCTACTTTATAGGGATGGAAAGGTAAGACATAGACCTACAACTTTCATATGGAGCCCAAGACTTAAAAAGGTCATTTTCAAGTCAAAATTGTAGCAACAATAAAGAAGTCCGAATCTGTCTTCCAGCCCGAGCACTGTCCAGTGTTTGGCCCATATCTGGAGTTCTAGAAGTCCAAATGAGCTGAATGTTTTACATAACAAAGCTGAAATAATTTCCTACAACTTTCATGTTTTCAATGATGTTTTGGGAAAACAAGAGAAGATAAAGATTGTCACCAAGTTAAGAGTTGGTCACTCGCTCATCAATTAGTCATCAAATCAATAGTTTCTAATTTTGGCTTATAAAAGGAGGCATTTGCCATTCATTTAGGCATCTTGGTTTCTAGATCAAGATCATGCTCTTGCTTTCTCTCTTTGTATTTTTTGTATTGTTTATGCTTTGCTTTCATTAATATCAAGCTTATGCATTTCCTTTCCTTTCCTTTACTTAGTTAACTTTTATCTTGTTTATGTTCTTGTTTTGTTTATTTATTTTTCTTTCTTTCATTATGTTTAGCTAAGTTTATTATGTCAAAGTGAAAAGGTTACATTGATAGTGTAAGAATAAGTATAATGCAAACTCAATATGGACTTTAATGTTTGATACTAACATGTCTTGTATTTGTTATCTCGTTCACTCTTTAATACTTTGCTTGTTAAATGACTAATCTAGATTTATGTTGTATAACACTTGGTACATCAAATGCTTGGTACTTTCATAGCCCATAACGTATGGTATAACCGACACCTCAGCTATGAAAGGAACTTGATTTGTTGTTAACATAAGTTATAATCATGAATGTTTGACGAGATTTACAAGAATTAGCATTAATCGAATAAGATGACTAATGTAATCATGTTAACAATTTGTAATTTGATTGGAACCTCCTTTA
>NW_011501013.1:14420-37777 GCF_000495115.2 Populus euphratica | reverse complement strand
TATAATCTGATTGGAACCTTCTTTGTGTGTGGTTTCCAATTGAATAATAAGAGTTTATACTATACTTGTTTGACATACCATTAGTGGATCCTCTAACCTTGACATTTGTTATTATCATTGTTTAATTCTTACGTTAATCTCTTATCTCAAAGTTCTCAGCAACTTCTTCTTTTTCTTCTTCTTCTATTATTATTATTATTATTATCATTACTACTACTACTATTACTATTACTATTACTACTACTACTACTACTACTACTATTATTATTATAATTATTGTTGTTGTTGTTGTTGTTACTATTGTTATTATTACTATTGTTGTTGTTTATAATTGTTTTTTATAATTTGTACAATTAACCTCTCTGTGGTTCGATCTCGGTCTTGTCGAGTTATTTATTACTTCGACACTCTTGCACTTGGGAGAAGACATCAATCTTTTAATCGTGTCAAGTTTTTGGCGTCGTTGCCGGGGAGGTAAATTCTTGTACAAATTATACTATTTATTTTATTTTCACTTTTCTTGTATATAACTTTGTTTCTTTTCTCTTATTTCTTTTTCTTTTGTTTTCTTCTTTCTTTTATTCTATTCCTACAAACATTTTACCAATGTTGGGATAGGTATCGAGACTTGCTTAATATTTGCCCTGATCATGGTTTTGAAACATGGAGATTGATTTCATATTTTTATGAAAGGTTAACACCTAGAGATAGGCAAATGGTTGAATTGATTTGCAATGAAACTTTTAAAGATAAAGACCCTGATGAAGCAATGGAGTACTTAGACTTGTTAGCTAAAAATGCTCAAAATTAGGACACTGCGGGTATTTATGAGGGACCGAGTAAAACTCAACCTCATACATCTAGTAGAGGTATGTACAACCTTAGAGAAGATCATGACATCCAAGCCAAGTTTGCATCTTTAGTTAGAAAAGTCGAGGCATTAGAATTGAAAAAGAGTGGTCGATTAAAATCTATTGAAAACATTGTGTGTCAAATATGTGAAACAAATGAACACTTAACCAATAAGTGTCCAACATTGCCTTCTTTTAAGGAATGTCTCCATGAACAAGCTCATGCTTTAAACAATTTCCAAAGAGCTAACCACAACCCATATTCACAAACATACAACCCTAATTAGAGAAATCACCTAAATTTTAGTTGGAAGAGTGAGAACAACAATGCACAAACTTCACAACCACAGTTTCAAGCACACCACAATTTCCAAAATTCTCATAGATATGCACCTCTTTATGCTCCACCTTCTAAAAGAAATCTTGAGGAAACATTGCATGCATTCATTGAAAAACAAGAGATAATCAATACTCAACTTGCTCAAAACATGACAGATTTTAAAGATACTCTTGCAAAATTGACATCTGCTCTCAGTTTCCAAGAGAAAGGTAAGTTTCCATCTCAACCACACCAAAATCCCAAGGGGCAATACAATGCAAATGCAAGTAGTTCTGGAAGCCAACACATGGATCAAGTCAAATCAGTCACTACTTTTCGTCACATGGATCAAGTCAAATCAGTCACTACTCTGCGGAGTGGTAAGGTTATTGAAAAACCCTCTCTTGAACCTTATGAGAAAGATGATGAGTCAATCTCTAAGGGTAAGGAAGGGGTTGAATCTAAACATTGCAAAGAAACGACTGATTCCCTGTCAGTACTTCCATTTCCTCATGCCATGACCAATCAGGAAGAAATTGATGATGAAAACGGCACAAAAAATGTTAATGCGGATCTTTTGTCAAAAGTGACAACAAATTCGACATCTGACATCACACTAATCGATGATTACTTTCTTGATGAATCTCAATTTTCTTTTAGTTCAATGCCTTGGTTTGCTAAAAATATCAATTTTCTTGCTTTAAGAGATTTGCCAGCTAATTGGAGTATCCAAGATAAAGGAAAGTTTTTGAACGAAGTGAATGACATGACTGAAAGATTGAAGTCTTCTCCCAAGTGCAGGAGTGTCGAAGTAATAAATAACCCGGAAAGACCGGGGTCGAACCACAGGGAGGTTAATTGTACAAATTATAAACAACAGTTATACAACAACAATAACAATAACAACAACAACAATAATAATAGTAATAACAATAATAACAACAATGACAATAACAATAATAATAATAATAATAATAATAGTATTAGTAGTAATAATAATAATAATAATAATAATAATAATAATAACAATAATAAAGAAAGAGAAGAAGAAGAAGATGATGAGAACTTGGACATGGAAAATTAATGTAAGGTTTAAACAATAATAATAACAAATGTTAAGGTTAGAGGTTAGAGGTAATGATAATAACAAATGTCAAGGTTAGAGGTTCCACTAATGGTATGTCAAACAAGTATAGTATAAACTCTTATTATTCAATTGGAAACCACACACAAAGGAGGTTCCAATGAGATTATAGATTGTTAACATGATTACATTAGTCATCTTATTCGATTAATGCTAATACTTGTAAATCTCGTCAAGCATTCATGATTATAACTTATGTTAACAACAAATCAAGTTCCTTTCATAGCTCACGTATCGGTTATACCATAAAGTATGGGCTATGAGAGTGCCAAGTATTTGTTGTACCAAGTGTTATACAACATAAATCAAGATTAGTCATTTAAGAAGCAAAGTATTAAAGAGTGAACAAAATAACAAATATAAAACATGTTAGTATCAAACATTAAAGTTCATATTGAGTTTACACTATACTTATTCTTACACCATTAGTGTAACCTTTTCACCTTGACATAATAAACTTAGTTAGACATAATGAAAGAAAAAAAAATAAACAAAATAAGAACATGAATAAGATTAAAGTTAACTAAGTAAATGCATAAGAACATAAATAAGATAAAAGTTAACTAAGTAAAGGAAAGGAAATGAAAGGCATAAACTTGATATTAATGAAAGTAAAGCATAAACATTACAAAAAATACAAAGAGACAAAGCAAGTGCATGATCTTGATCTGAACACCAAGATGCCTAAATGCATGGTAAATGCCTCCTTTTATAGGCCAAAATTGGGAGCTATTGATTTGATGACTAATTGATGAGTGGGTGGCCAACTCTTGACTTGGTGACAATCCTTATCTTCTCTTGTCTGCCCAAAACGTCATTGATAACGTCAAAATTGGAACCACTTGCAAACATGAAAGGTGTAGGCAATTATCTCAGCTGTCTTGTGTAACAAAATTCAGCTCATTTGGACTTCTAAAACTCCAGATATGGCCAAAATACTGAACAGTGCTCGGGTTGGATGACAGATTCGGGCTTCTTTGTTGTTGCTACAATTTGAACTTGAAAATGGCCTTTCTAGATCTTGGGCTCCATATGAAAGTTGTAGGCCTATGTCTTACCTTTCCATCCATATAAAGTGGACCTAAATCTGAGATCTACAACTCCAGATATGATTCAATTACCGAACAGTGTTCCGGTGTGGACTGTACCGACATCTCTTTCCGGAGTTTAGCCATCTCTTTGTCCTTTCAATTTTAATTCTTAAATTCATCAATCAATCCTTTCATTTATGTGATAGGCCTACATTAAAAATAAACATTTACCACAAATTAAAGGTATCTTATATTATTAGATATATTATTATAAAACATGGTTTAGTTAAGGAGTTATTGATACTTCAAGTGCAAAATGATGATATAAAACCATGATAAAAATGCACTTTTAAGTACAAATCACACCCCCCAACCAGCTTATTACTAGTCCCTAGTAATCAAAGCGTTAAAATAGAAAAACAATTTGCAAATTCCACAAAGCAAGGTATTCATCATTTAACTTCCATTAATCTATCCAGATAAACAAACTCTCGTTAAATTTATATACGTGCTCAGTACCTCTTAATAAGATATTCATAAACCTTTCTTTTGTGCTCAATGTATCAACACATAATTATGGGGCTTTTCTTGGAAGAAAACAAATTTTTTGTTCGAATGTTCAAGGTTAACTTCCTTGGGTTGGGATTATTATTTTTGTCTTTTTTTTTCTTCCTTTTTTTTTAAATATATATACATATAATTTAAAAACACCATGCATCTTTAATCCATGTAACGAGCTTTCGGCTAATGACTCCTAGACCAATTGGTCTTAGGGCATTAGGTGTTAAGACACCCCTACGAGCTTAGTAACTCAGGTCGCAGATACTGATATGTAGATAGTGCAATGTTTGATTTCCTTAAGCTTTTCTCCTCAACCCATGTAACAAGCATTGGGCCAATAGCTCCCAAGTTAGTTGACTTTAGGGTATTAGGTGTTAAAACACCCCTTCGGGCTTAATTGCTTAGGTTAGGGAGGCTACGAAACCAAACTTATCTATATTTTTATTATTATCATTTCTTTTTTTTTCTTTTTCTTTTTTTTTAATTATATACAATCCTTTTCCCCTTTTTTTTTCATGTTTTTTTTTCTTTTTTTTTTAATTATATACTATCCCTTTTTCTTAGTTGTTACCTTTAACAAAAGAACATAAATAATGTAATAATCCAATATGCAACCCACAATCATATGTTAAAGTGTGTCTGTGAAAATTAAGGTTTAAGAATACATGTTAAATGAGTATATGAGCAGAATTAAGTGATAATAATGCGAGTGCTTGTAAATCTAAATATTTCAAGAAGTATTATAATAGACCTTGTTAAGAATGGTTACTAAGATGCGTCTCAAGAGTCACTTTAACAAAAGAGCTCCTTTACTCTGCCATCCTAGTAATAACAATTATGCACATGCTTTATGAAATGAAAAACAATTTTTTTTATCAACTACTACCCTCTCCCCCAACCAAAACGAGACATTGTCCTCAATGTTTAAAGGTAGAAACATAGAGTATAGAAGATATCACCTGAAATAACGAACACTGACAAACCTGAAACACACTAAAACAAAATAAGAAATAACAAAACAAAATAATAAAACCAAAAGACACAAAAATTCACAAATGAAGGTTCAAATCCAATCTAAGCTTTTTACGGCTTTCCTTAGTTGACCAATTCATGCGACTCATGGAAGGATCAATTACAAGAATAAAGGATTGTAGTTGGTCAATTAATTGTTCAGCAGTAGCAGCAAAGATTATGATTTGTCGTGCAGAAGATGTTAGAAATTCCTGTTCCAAAGCATGATCAAGAAAACACAACAACTTATCATAATAACCATTAACATTTAACAAACCTATGGGTTTATGGTGAATGTGCCGTTGAGCCCAAGAGGAAATCTAAAAGATCTCTTCCAATGTACCTAGACCACTTGGTAAAGCAATGAAGGCATCAGCATGGTTAAACATTGCATTCATGCGAGCTGACATTGTGGAGACCTGAAGTTCCTCTCCAATTGTTTTTCCAATGATGTCCCCTTGTGCTAAAGCTTCGGAGACAACCCCCAAAACTTGACTACCTCCTAAAAATACAGCTATTGACACACCTCCCATTAACCCAAGACTGCCTCCCCCATACACTAAATGAATCTTTCTCTCAACTAGCACTTGACCAAGATGATTTGCTGATTCTAAAAACTCCTTTTCTTTCCCAGGACTAGATCCACCGAAAACACAAATATTTCTTATATGATGACTTGAGGAACTTGCCATTTCTACACACTTCTGTATTTGTTGAATTTATGGGTTTAGTAGAAATGAAAGGAAGAAAGAGAGGGTTTTATAGATGAGAAATTAGAAAGGCAATCATAACACCTATATGAAGGCCAGCTGGAGTCTCACACTCTCTCTCTCTCTTTTTATTTCTTTATTTATTTACTTTTAAAAAAAGCATGTGTATGTACAGGTAGTTGTGATTGTGGCTCACATCTTCCCTTGGTTTTACGTCCAAGAACGGCTTAAACGCCCTCTATGGGTCGGGGATAGGCTTCCCATCCAGTTTTCTTAAAAACTGGAAAACATGGTCTTTTTTAGTCAGACCATCCAGTTTTCTTAAAAACTGGCAAACAGGGTCTTTTTTAGTCAGATTCCCAAGACTAAGTCGATCATGTTCTTTATGAAATAGTGGCCATAAATCATGAATTACACGATGCACATCTCCACTAGGATGCTTCTCAAGAGTCCATAGAAGATTATCTAAAGACTCCTTACTCAGGCCATCATTTATGAATTGTATTTTATCTTCACGGTTTATAGATACCATTCCTAAAGAACGACATTGTGTATTACAAGTCCATCTAGCACATCGATGACAGACTTCTAGTTGTTTTGCACGACGTTTCTTTGCAAAAGAGCTTTTACCTGCTCCAGGCATGTGTGAAATAAAGAAATTAGAGGACTCACCTGATAATCGGACCTTTGCTTCAATAAACCAGAGGACTCACCTGATAATCGGACCTTTGCTTCAATCAACCAGCGAATATCTTCAGGAATTCCATGATTCATTAACAATCTCAATCTTGCACATCTAGCACGGTAAATTTTTGTAATCGCATTCTGAGGCAGAGCGGGAAAATACTTTTTCAATTTTTCAAGATTAGTGTCCATTTTCAAATGAGAATTGGAAGAGAGATTCAAAGAATTGCACAAATATTACACAGAAATCAGTTATTGTGGGAAACTGAAAGAACCAACTTAAGTCACGGAGTACCGTTATCCGCCATTTGACCGGGTTGAGAGAAACTAGCAAAAATCACTCAAAAAGAAAAAAAATCAATCTTTATATACAGGATCACCCAATTCAATAGAGTCATGTTCAACTAAAAAATTGTCAAAGTAAACTTTCAGACGATGTCCATTTACCTTGAAAACATTGCCATTCTATGGATTCTCGATGTCATAGGCCCCATACGGATACACATGTTTCACAATAAAAGGACCGCTCCATCTTGATCTTAATTTTCCAGGAAATAAATGCAGTCGAGAATTATAAAGTAAGACCTTTTGACCAACATTGAATGTTTTTCTCAGTATTTTCTTCTCATGAAACTCTTTAATTCTTGCTTTATGAATTCTTGAATTTTCATATGCATCATTTCTTATTTCCTCAAGCTCATTTATTTGTAATTTTCGCAGTTGACTAGCATCATCCAGATTTGAATTGAAAGCTTTAATAGCCCAATAAGATTTATGTTCAAGTTCCACAAGCAAGTGATAAGGTTTTCCATAGACTAGTCTATAAGGTGACATACCTAATGATGTTTTATAAGCACTTCAATAAGCCCAAAGTGCATCATTAAGTCTTAAAGACCAGTCTTTCCTATTAGGGTTCACTGTTTTCTCCAAAATATGTTTGATCTCCCTATTAGCAAGCTCTACTTGTTCACTTGTTTGAGGGTGATAAGGGGTGGCAACTTTGTGTGTGATTCCATATTTCTTCATTAAAGACTCAAATGGCTTATTGCAGAAATGTGTTCCACCATCACTTATTATGGCTCAAGGGACTCCAAATCGACTCAAAATATTTTCTTTCAAAAACTTTATCACTATTTTGTGATCATTGTTTCGACTTGGAATTGCCTCTATCCATTTTGAAACATAATCTACTGCAACTAATATGTATAAGAAACCAAATGATGGAGGGAATGGACCCATGAAATCTATACCCCAGTAGTCAAAGATCTCAATGACAATAATAGGATTTAAAGGCATCATGTGACGTTTTGAAATAGATCCCAACTTTTGACAATTTTCACAAGACTTGAAGAATGCATGTGAGTCTTTGAACATGGTAGGCCAATAAAATCCACTTTGTAAGATTTTTGCGGTTGTCTTTCTTGACGAAAAATGGCCCCCACATGCCTCAGAATGACAAAATTTAATGACACTACTTACCTCATTGTTAGGATTGCATCTTCAAAATATTTGATATGGACAATATTTGAATAAATAAGGATCATCCCAATAAAAGTTCTTCACTTCGTTCAAGAACTTTCTTTTATCTTGGGTACTCCAATGAGCTGGCAATTGTCCTGAAACAAGAAAATTTACAATATTAGCAAACCAAGGCATTGTAGAGAGAAAGTATCGGGAAAGTAGTCATCGATTGGTGTGATGTCAGTTTTCGAATCTGTTGTCAATCTTGACAAGTGATCTGCGACAACATTTTCACTGCCTTTCTTATCTTTGATTGTGATATCAAATTCTTGAAGTAATAAAATCCACCGCACCAATCTAGCCTTAGAATCTTTCTTAGAAAGAAGATATTTCAATGCTGCATGATCACTAAAAACAACAACAGGTGAGCCAACAAGATAAGATCTGAATTTTTCACATGCAAATACTACTGCAAGTAATTCTTTTTCAGTGGTGGTATAATTCGTTTGAGCACTATTTAAAGTTTTACTTGCATAGTAAATTACATAAGGTTTCTTATCTTTTCTTTGTCCTAAAACAGCACCTACGACATAATTACTAGCATCACACATTATTTCAAAAGGTAATGACCAATCAGGAGGTTGAATGATAGGAGCACAAGTAAGCAAGTTTTTAAGTTTAACAAAGGCTTCTTCACAATGTTCAGTCCATTCAAAAATAGTATCCTTTGTTAGAAGGTTACTTAAAGGCTTAGAAATCACACTAAAAGCTTTGATGAACCTTCTATAAAAACCAGCATGTCCTAGGAATGATCTAACATCTTTAAGAGATTTTGGTGTTGGCAAGTTTGCAATTAACTCGATTTTAGATTTGTCAACCTCAATTCCTTTTGATGAAACAATGTGACCCAATACAATGCTGTTTGTTACCATAAAATGACATTTTTCCCAATCCAGCACAAGATTCTTCTCTTCACACCTGGTCAAAACCTTTTCTAAGTTAGTCAAACAATCATCAAATGAATCGCCAAAAACAGAAAAATCATCCATGAAAATCTTAAGAAAATGTTCAACCATATCACTAAATATACTAAGCATGCATCTTTGAAATGTGGCTGGTGGATTACATAATCCAAAAGGCATCCTACGATATGCAAAAGTACCAAATGGACATGTGAAAGTAGTCTTCTTTTGATCTTCCAATGCAATTTCAATTTGGTTGTAACCCGAATAACCATCTAGGAAATAATAAAATTCATGACCTGCAACTCTTTCTAGGATTTAATCCATGAAAGGTAAAGGAAAATGATCTTTTCTAGTCATTGAATTAAGTTTCCTATAGTCAATGCACATGCGCCAACCAGTAACAGTTCTAGTGGGAATTAACTCATTATTCTCATTTGTTATCGCAGTAACTCCAGACTTCTTGGGTACAACTTGGGTAGGACTTACCCATTTGCTGTCAGAAATAGGATAAATGATTTCATTATTTAGAAGCTTAATGACTTCATTTTTCACTACTTCTTTCATATTAGGATTTAGCCTTCGTTGCATTTCTCTAGAGGGTTTAACATTTTCCTCTAAATAAATTTTGTGTACAAATCAAAGGACTAATTCCTTTTATATCAGCTATGGTCCATCCTAATGTATTTTTGTGCATTTTTAGAGTTTGTAATAACTTACCTTCTTGATGTGCATTAAGTTTGGAAGAGATTATTACCGGAAAAGTTTCATTTTCTCCCAAAAATGAGTATTTGAGATTGGATGGCAACGGCTTCAAATCAAGTTTTGGTGGTTGAACACTTGAAGGTATGAACTTAATTGATCATGGTGGCAATTCCTCAATTTGTGGCCTCCAATTACTTGTCTTTGATTCTTCTTGAAAATAAATCATTTGCAAATCATCAAATTCATCAATCTCAATTTCACTGGAAGTGGTTGGAAATTGATCATGAATTAATTTTTCAGTAAAGTTCACTTCCTGTAAATCATTATCTCTTCTAGGTTGCTTGCAAATGTTGAAAATATTCATCTCCAATGTCATGTTTCCAAATGAGGTTGCTTGCAAATATCTACTTCTTGTAAATCATTATCATCTCCAGGTTGCTTGCAAATGTTGAAAATATTCATCTCCAATGTCATATTTCCAAATGATAGCTTCATCAGTCCATTAATACAATTAATCAATGCATTAGAAGTTGCAAGAAATGGACGTCCTAAAATAACAGGAAATGAATTACATACTTCAACAGGTTGGACGTCCTAAAATAACAGGAAATGAATTACATGCTTCAACAGGTTCTGTGTCCAAGACAATAAAATCCACAGGATAAATGAATTTATCGACTTGTACTAACACATCTTCAATTATTCCTCTAGGCACTTTTATAGATCTATCGGCAAGTAAAAGAGATATAGAAGTTGGTTTTAACTCACTTAGATTGAGACTTTGAAAAATTGAATATGGAAGTAAATTCACACTAGCACCGAGATCAAGTAAGGCTCTTTCAATTTTATGCTCTCCAATAAAGCAAGAAATTGTAGGACAACCAGGGTCTTTATATTTCAAAGCATTATTGTTTTGAAGAATAACACTTACTTGTTCGGCTAGTAAGGCTTTCTTTTTCACATTCAATTTCCTCTTCACAGTGCATAGAACTTTCAAAAATTTAGCATAGAAAGGAACCTATTTAATAGCATCCAGCAAAGGTATATTGATCCTTACCTGTTTGAAAATTTCAAAAATTTCAGAGTTGTGATTGACTTTCCTTTGTTTGGTCATGGCATGAGGAAATGGAAGTGTTGGCGGAGAATCAGTCTTTTCTTTGCAATTTTCATATTCAACCCCTTCCTTACCCTCAGAGATTGACTCATCATCTTTCTCATAAGGTTCAAGATAGGATTTTTCAATAACCTTACCACTACGCAGAGTAGTGACTGATTTGACTTGATCCATGTGTTGACTTCCGGAACTACTTGCATTTGCATTGTATTGCCCCTTGGGATTTTGTTGTGGTTGAGATAAAAAGAAGAAGAAACCAAAAGAAGGAGGAAGAAAATAAAATAAAGAGAAACAAAAGAAAAGAAACAAAGTTATATAAAAGTCAAAAGAGAAAATAAAATAAATACTATAATTTATACAAGAACTTACCTCCCCGGCAACGGCGCCAAAAACTTGACACGAGGAAAAGATTGATGTCTTCTCCTGATGTAACCATATTATTCGATAGTTTCACCCACTTTTACCTAATGTTTTGTCCATGTTTTATATGTAAAATGCCTTGATATTCTTTGTTTTATGTTTTGAAGGCACTTTTGGATGAAAAATGCAAAAAGGAGTAAATTGGAGATAATTGGCAGATTTGACGTTCAGTCGATGTTTTGTGCAGAGTGTGAGTTCTAGAGATCAAAATGAAGTGATTCCAGTGGCTCTAAAAAGCTAACATCCATACCTTTCTGGAAATGTAATGCAAGAAAAATACAAAGAGGAAGATCATGGAAATCACATCCTTCAAAGTCAAATCTCGTATTCTGCCACTGTTGACCTTTGTCCATTCAAAATTCCATATCTGGAGCTATAGAAGTCCAATTGATGCAAACTCAATTTTGTTGGATTCCTGACTCAAAGGTCTAGAAACGCTCCAAGTTTCAGCCAAAAACGATGTCAGATGAGGGCGATATGATTTTTCAAAGATGACAACTGAATTCTGCCAGCAATCAGGTTTCGTGAAGAAATGAGTCCAAATTATGTTTCGAAGCTTCTAAACTATCATCCAAGTTATAATTTCAGCAATTTAGCCCCTCTAGTAAATCAATCTAGAAGGTCAAGAAAAGTAGCCACCAACCTCAATCCACCAACCTCAAATCACCAACCACAAACCAGCTGCAAGTTGGAATGCTGCCATTGTCAAAGAAGGAGGCTACAATGGTGGGTTGTTTGTGGTGACTACTAATGTCAAAGTTTGGCAAGTTTGGCAGCCACCATTGTTGATAAAGAAGCAAGAGGAGCTGCCATTGAAGCCTATATATAGACATCAAGAGAGCCAAGAAAGAAGAGGAGGGAGTACAATAGAATCAAAGAAAGGTGGTAGCAACTAGAAGTGAAGAAACACAAACTCTCCTCTCTACATACTAGAAATAATGCTTTCTTTTATCTTTAGGAGTAGTTGTTCAATAGATATGCAAGGCTAAGCTCTTTTCTTGGTTGCAAGGACGCAGAAACTTTCAGATTTCAAGAACTGTGAGATTTATTCTTCATTTATTTTCAGTTTGTATTATGAATGAGTATGATTGTTTTCCTATGCATGTTTTCTATGATTGTTGTTGATAATTGCTAGAGCGGACTCTAAGTTATTATTGTGAACAATCTATTGCTAAGTTTGGTATCAAAACCGGAGTTAGGGTATATAAACTTGTGAAGCAACTAAGCTTGATAATTGTGGCGGAACTACGTTATTAAACTTAGGGAAAACATTCGATCAAAGCAACACAAGCAGACAACTTGGTTGTTAAGATTAATGAATTTATCTAGATCTTAAGGCTGCCATTAGATTAAATCATTAGTGCGGACACTGTGATTATTTGTTGGTTAGGGCTAGTTATACGGCGGATCCGTTAATTAACCAAAGTTAAGAAAAGATAAAAATTCAGAATATAAACTGGAGTTTCGTTTCAAGGATCGGTTCTGATTTCTGTAGGTGGATGTGTGCTTGTGACCAAGGTTTGTTTTCTTGATAAATTTCAGTTTTAATTGATTGTGTTCACTAGTTTAATTTCTTCCATAGTTTAGATTATCACAAATCAAAACCCCCCAATTGCATAACGTATAGCATAAAAATCTAAACTAAATCTTCCTCGTGGGATCGATCCCTTGCTTGCTCTATACTATCTTGTGTGATTTAAGTGTAAGGGTAATTAATTTGTGCGACCGCGACATCGCAACAAATTTTGGAATATACAAATAACCCGGCAAGACCGGGGTCGAACCACAGGGAGGTTAATTATACAAATTATAAATAACAATAATACAACAACAATAATAATAACAACAACAACAATAATAACAACAACAACAACAACAATAATAGTAGTAGTAATATAATAATAATAATAATAATAATAATAATAATTAAAATAGTAAAACTAATAATAATAGTAATATAATAATAATAATAATAATAATAAAGAAAAAGAAGGAGAAGAAGAAGAAGAAGATGAGAACTTTTAGATGGAATATTAATGTAACGATTAAACAATTATAATAACAAATGTCAAGGTTAGAGGTTTCACTAATGGTATGTCAAACAAGTATAGTATAAACTCTTATTATTCAATTGGAAACCACACACAAAGGAGGTTCCAATCAGATTATAGATTGTTAACATGATTACATTAGTCATCTTATTCGATTAATGCTAGTACTTGTAAATCTCTTCAAGCATTCATGATTATAACTTATGTTAACAACAAATCAAGTTCCTTTCATAGCTCGGGTGTCGGTTATACCATACATTATGGGCGATGAAAGTGCCAAGGATTTGTTGTACCAAGTGTTATACAACATAAATCAAGATTAGTCATTTAACAAGCAAAGTATTAAAGAGTGAACAAGATAACAAATAGAAAACATGTTAGTATCAAACATTAAAGTTCATATTGAGTTTACACTATACTTATTCTTACACCATTACTGTAACCTTTTCACCTTGACATAATAAACTTAGCTAGACATAATGAAAGAAAGAAAAATAAATAAACAAAATAAGAACATGAATAAGATTAAAGTTAACTAAGTAAATGCAAGGAAATGAAAGGCATAAACTTGATATTAATGAAAGTAAAGCATAAACATTGCAAAAAATACAAAGAGAGAAAGCAAGAGCATGATCTTGATTTGAACACCAAAATGCCTAAATGCATGGCAAATGCCTCTTTTTATAGGACAAAATTGGGAACTATTGATTTGATGACTAATTGATGAGTGGGTAACCAACTCTTGACTTGGTGACAATCCTTATCTTCTCTTTTCTGCCCAAAACATCATTGATAACATCAAAATTGGAGCCACTTGGAAACATGAAAGTTGTAGGAAATTGTCTCAACTTTCTTGTGTAAAAACTTCAGCTCATTTCGACTTTAGAACTCTAGATATGACCAAAATACTGAACAGTTCTCGGGCTGGAGGACAGATTCGGGCTTCTTTGTTGTTGCAACAATTTGGACTTGAAAATGGCCTTTTTAGATCTTGGGCTTCATATGAAAGTTGTAGGTCTATGTCTTACCTTTCCATCCATATAAAGTAGACCTAAATCTGAGATATATAGCTCCAGATATGACCCAATTACCGAATAGTGTTCCGGTTTGGATTGCACCGACATCTCTTTTCTAATTTTGGTCATCTTTTTGCGCTTGCAATTTAAGTTCTTAAAGTCATCAATCAATCCTTTCATTTATGTTATAGGCCTACATTTAAAATGAGTATTTACCACAAATTAAAGGTATCTTATATTATTAGATATATTATTATAAAACATGCTTTAGTTAAGGAGTTATTGATACTTCAAGTGCAAAATGATGATATAAAACCATGATAAAAATGCACTTTTAAGTACTAATCACATTTACTTAGTTAACTTTTATCTTATTTATGTTCTTATTTTGTTTATTTATTTTTCTTTCTTTCATTATGTCTAGCTAAGTTTATTATGCCAAGGTGAAAAGGTTATACTAATGGTGTAAGAATAAGTATACTGTAAACTCAATATAGACTTTAATGTTTGATACTAACATGTTTTGTATTTGTTATCTTGTTCACTCTTTAATACTTTGCTTGTTAAATGACTAATCTTGATTTAAGTTGTATAACACTTGGTACAACAAATGCTTGGCACTTTCATAGCCCATACTATATGGTATAACTGAAACCTGAGCTATGAAAGGAACTTGATTTGTTGTTAACATAAGTTATAATCATGAATGCTTGACGAGATTTACAAGTATTAGCATTAATCGAATAAGATGCCTAATGTAATCATGTTAACAATCTATAATCTGATTGGAACCTCCTTTGTGTGTGGTTTCCAATTGAATAATAAGAGTTTATACTATACTTGTTTGACATACCATTAGTGGAACCTCTAACCTTGACATTTGTTATTATCATTGTTTAATCCTTACTTTAATATTCCATCTCCAAGTTCTCATCATCTTCTTCTTCTTCTCTTTCTTTATTACTATTATTATTATTATTATTATTATTATTATTATTATAGTTGTTGTTGTTGTTGTTGTTGTTATTGTTGTTATTGTTATTATTATTGTTTATAATTATTGTTTATAATTTGTACAATTAACCTCCCTGTAGTTCGACCCCGGTCTTGCCGGGTTATTTATTACTTCGACACTCCTGAATTTGGGAGAAGACATCAATCTTTTAGTTGTGTCAATCCTTTATATAAAGATTGATATTTTCTCTCTCACACACATTGATTTTGTGTTTTCTTTTGGTGTGACCTTTGTTTTGCAAGCTTTTTTTCCACCCTGGTTAAATGGCGGATAACGGTACTCCGTGACTTCAGTCGGTTCATTCGGTTTTCCATAGTAACTGATATCTATGTATATATTTGTTCAATTCTTTGCTTTTTCTCCCTTGTTTACAACTCTTCTCATTTGAAAATGGACACCACTCTTGAAAAATTAAAAAAGGATTTTCCTGCTCTGCCTCAAACTACGATAATAAAAATTTACCATGCTAGATGTGCAAGATTGAGATTGTTAATGAACCATGGAATTCCTGAAGATATTCGCTAGCTAATTGAAGCAAAAGTTCGATTATCAGGTGAGTCCTCAAATTCTTTCATTTCATACATGCCTAGAACAAGTAAAAGCATTTTTGCAAAGAAACGTTGATTAGTACTTCAAAGTGCATTTTTATCATGGTTTTATATCATCATTTTGCACTTGAAGTATCAATAACTCCTTAACTAAAATATGTTTTATAATAATGTATCTAATAATATAAGATACCTATAAATTGTGGTAAATGTCTATTTTTAATGAAGGTCTATCACATAAATGAAAGGATTGATTGATGACTTGAAGAACTTAAATTGCATGTTCATTTTAAATATAGGCCTATCACATAAATGAAAGGATTGATTGATGACTTTAAGAACTTAAATTGCAAGGGCAAAGAGATGACCAAAATTAGAAAAGAGATGTTGGTGCAATCCAAACCGGAACACTGTTCGGTAATTGGGTCATATGTGGAGCTATAGATCTTAGATTTGGGTCTGCCTTATATGGATGGAAAGGTAAGACATAGGCCTACAACTTTCATATGGAGCCCAAAATCTAAAACGGTCATTTTCAAGTCCAAATTATTGCAACAACAAAGAAGCCCGAAGCTGTCCTCCAGCCCGAGCACTGTTCGGTATTTTGGCCATATCTGGAGTTCTAGAAGTCCAAATGAGTTGAATTTGTTACACAAGAAAGCTCAGACAATTGCCTACAAATTTCATGTTTTTGAGTAGATCCAATTTTGACGTTATCAATGATGTTTTGGGCAGACAAGAGAAGATAAGGATTGTCACCAAGTCAAGAGTTGGCCACCCACTCATCAATTAGTCATCAAATCAATAGTTCCTAATTTTGGCCTATAAAAGGAGGCATTTGCCATGCATTTAGGCATCTTGGTTTTCAGATCAAGATCATGCTCTTCCTTTCTCTCTTTGTATTTTTTGTATTGCTTATGCTTTGCTTTCATTAATATCAAGTTTATGTCTTTCAATTCCTTTCCTTTGCTTTGTTAACTCTTATCTTATTTATGTTCTTATTTTGTTTATTTATTTTTCTTTCTTTCATTATGTCTAGCTAAGGTTATTATGTCCAGGGGAAAAGGTTACACTAATGGTGTAAGAATAAGTATAGTGTAAACTTAATATGGACTTTAATGTTTGATACTAACATGTTTTGTATTTGTTATCTTGTTCACTCTTTAATACTTTGCTTGTTAAATGATTAATCTTGATTTATGTTGTATAACACTTGGTACAACAAATGCTTGGCACTTTCATAATTCCTACTGTATGGTATAACCAACACCTGAGCTATGAAAGGAACTTGATTTGTTGTTAACATAAGTTATAATCATGAATGCTTGACGAGATTTACAAGTACTAGCATTAATCGAATAAGATGACTAATGTAATCATGTTAACAATCTATAATCTGATTGGAACTTCCTTTGTGTGTGGTTTCCAATTGAATAATAAGAGTTTATACTATACTTGTTTGACATACCATTAGTGGAACCTCGAACCTTGACATTTGTTATTATCATCGTTTAATCCTTACATTAATATTTCATCTCCAAGTTCTCATCTTCTTCTTCTTCTTCTCTTTCTTTATTATTATTATTATTACTACTACTAGTATTATCATTATTATTGTTGTTCTTGTTGTTGTTATTGTTATTATTGTTATTATTGTTGTTTATAATTGTTGTTTATAATTTCTGTAATTAACCTCCCTATGGTTCGACCCCGGTCTTGCCGGGTTATTTATTACTTCGACACTCCTGCGCTTGGGGGAAGACATCAATCTTTTAGTCGTGTCAAGTTTTTGGCGCCGTTGCCGGGGAGGTAAGTTTTGCATAAATTATAATATTTATTTTATTTTCTCTTTTCACTTTTCTTGTATATAACTTTGTTTCTTTTCTCTTGTTTCTTCTTCTTTTGTTTTCTTTTTCCTTTTATTCTATTCCTACACGTGTATGAGAGTGTGGTCACCTACATCAAGTGGTAGACTTTGTAGGGTATACTCATCATTTTCAGAAAATATGGCCGAAGAAGATAATCAATCACTTCATAATGAGAATAATGAGAATAACCACGCTAGAACACTTAGAGACCACATGAATCCCATAAGAACAAGTGCACCATCATGTATAGTTTTTCCTCCCGATGCATCTCATTTTAATTTTAAACCAGGCATTATTCAACTTTTACCTTCTTTTCATGGCTTAGAATTGGAAAATCCATACTTCCATTTAAGGGAATTTGAGGAAGTCTGCAACACATATAATAATTTAAATTGTAGCATGAACAACATCAGATTAAAGCTTTTTCCTTTTTCATTAAAAGATAAAGCTAAAACATGGCTACAAAATTTAAGACCAGGATCCATTCGTGCTTGGGATGAAATGCAACAACAGTTTTTAAAGAAGTTTTTCCCATCTCATAGAACAAAATCTTTCAAAAGACAAATCACCACTTTCACTCAAAAACTAGGAGAAACATTTTACCAATGTTGGGGTCGGTAAAGAGACTTGCTTAGTACTTGCCCTCATCATGGTTTTGAAACATGGAGATTGGTTTCACATTTCTATGAAGGGTTAACACCTAGAGATAGGCAAATGGTTGAATTGATGTGTAATGGAACTTTTGAAGATAAAGACCCTGATGAAGCAATGGAGTACTTAGACTTGTTAGCTGAAAATGCTCAAAATTGGGACACCACGGGTACTTATGAGGCACCGAGTAAAACTCAACCTCATACATCAAGTAGAGGTATGTACAACCTTAGGGAAGATCATGACCTCCAAGCGAAGTTTGCATCTTTAGCTAGAAAATTCAAGGCACTAGAATTGAAAAAGAGTGGTCAATTTAAATCTATTGAAAACATTGTATGTCAAATATGTGAAACAAATGAACACTTAACTAGTAACTGTCCAACCTTGCCTTCTTTTAAGGAATGTCTCCATGAACAAGCCCATGCTTTAAACAGTTTCGAAAGACCCAATCATAACCCATATTTGCAAACATACAACACTGGTTAGAGAAATCACCAAAATTTCAGTTGGAAGAGTGACAATGCAAAAACTTCACAACCACAGTTTCAAGCACACCATAATTTCCAAAATTATCATGGATATGTACCTCCTCAAGCTCCACCTCCTACAAGAAATTTTGAGGAAACTTTGTATGCATTCATTGAAAAGCAAGAGACAATCAACACTCAACTTGCTCAAAGCATAACAAAGTTTAAAGATACTCTTGCAAAATTCTCATCTGCTCTCAATTTTCAAGAGAAAGGTAAGTTTTCATCTCAATCATAGCAAAATCCCAAGGGGCAATACAATGCAAATGCAAGTAGTTCTAGAAGTCAACACATGGATCAAGTCAAATTAGTCATCACTCTTCGCAGTGGTAAGGTTATTAAAAAACCCACTCTTAAACCTTGTGAGAAAGATGATGAGTCAATCTCTAAGGGTAAGGAAGGGGTTGAATCTGAATATTGCAAGGAAAAAACTGATTCTCTGCTAGCACTTCCATTTCCTCATGCCATGACCAATCAGGAAGACATCGATGATGAAAAAGGCACTGAAAGTGTTGATGCGGATCTTTTATCAAAAGTGACAACAGATTTGATACTCGACATCACACCAATCAATTATTATTTTCCTGATGAATCTCTACTTTCTCTTAATTCAATGCCTTGGTTTGCTAAAAATATCAATTTTCTTGCTTCAGGATTTTTGCCAGCTCATTGGAGTACCAAAGACAAAAGAAAATTTTTAAGCAACGTGCAAAACTTTTATTAGGATGACCTTTACTTATTCAATTATCGTCCTGATCAAATATTTCAAAGATGCTTTCCTGATAATGAGGTAAGTAATTTCATTAAATTTTGTCACTCTAAGGCACGTGGGGATCATTTCTCGTCAAAAAAGAGGACTGTAGAAATCTTACAAAGTGGATTTTACTGGCCCATCATATTCAAGGAGTCACATGCATTCTGCAAAAACTGTGAAAATTTTCAAAAGGTGGGATTTATTTCAAAACACAGAGAGTCTTTAGATAATCTTCTATTGACTCTTAAGTCTCATCATAGTCGAGATAAGTATCGTGCAATTCATAACTTATGAACCCATTTTCATAAAGAACATGCTTGACATAGTCTTGGGAATCTGACTAAAAAAGACCTTATTTGCTAGTTTTTAACAAAACTAGATGAGAAGCCTATCCCCGACCCATAGAGTGCGTTTAAGTCATTCTTGGACGTAAAACCAAGGGAAGATGTGAGCCACAATCACAGCCACCTATACATATGCTTTTTTTTAAAAAAAAAAGAAATAAATAAAGAGAGAGAAAGAGAGTGTGTGAGACTCCAGCTGGCCTACATATTGGTGGTTTGATTAGCTTTTTAATTTCTCATCTATAAAATCCCCTCTTCTTTCCTTTCATTTCTACTCAACCCATACATTCAACAAATACAGAAGTGTGTAGAAATGGCAAGTTCATCAGGTCATCATATAAGAAATATTTGTGTTTTCGGTGGATCTAGTCCTGGGAAAGAAAAGGAGTTTTTAGAATCAGCCAATCATCTTGGTCAAGTGCTAGCTGAGAGAAAGATTCATTTAGTGTATGGAGGAGGCAGTTTGGGATTAATGGGAGGTGTGTCAATAACTTCATTTTTAGGAGGTAGTCAAGTTTTGGGGGTCATCCCCGAAGCTTTAGCACAAGGGGATATCATTGGAAAAACAATTGGAGAGGAACTTCAGGTCTCCACAATGTCAGCTCGAATGAATGCAATGTTTAACCATGCTGATGCCTTCATTGCTTTACCAGGTGATCTAGGTACATTGGAAGAGATCTTTCATATTTCCTCTTGGGCTCAACTGCACATTCACCATAAACCCATAGGTTTGTTAAATGTTAATGGTTATTATGATAAGTTGTTGTCTTTTATTGATCATGTTGTGGAACAGGAATTTCTAACATCTTTTGCATGACAAATCATAATCTCTACTACTACTGCTAAATAATTAATTGACCAACTACAATCCTTCATTCCTGTAATTGATCCTTCCATGAGTCGCATAAATTGGTCAACTAAGGAAAGCCGTAAAAAGCTTAGATTGGATTTGAGCCTTCATTTGTGAATTTTTATGTCTTTTGGTTTTATTATTGTGTTTTGTTATTTCTTATTTTTGTTTCAGTGTGTTTCAGGTTTGTTAGTGTTCGTTATTTCAGGTGATATCTTCAATACTCTATCTTTCTACCTTAGAACATTGAGGACAATGTCTCGTTTTGGTTGGGGGGAGAGGGTAGTAGTTGATAAAAAAAAAATTGTTTTTCATTTCATAAAGTATGTGCATAATTGTTGTTACTAGGATGGCAGAGTAAAGGAGCTCTTTTGTTAAAGTGACTCTTGAGACGCATCTTAATAATCATTCTTAATAAGGTCTATTATAATACTTCTTGAAATATTCAGGTTTACAAACTCTAGCATTGTTATCACTTAATTCTGCTCATATACTTATTTAACATGTATTCTTAAACCTTAATTTACACACACGCACTTTAACATAAGATTATGGGTTGCATATTGGATTATTACATTATTTATGTTCTTTTGTTAAAGGTAACAACTAAAGGAAAGGGATTGTGTATAATTAAAAAAAAAAGAAATAAAAGAAAAAAAAATGATAATATAAAAATGTAGATAAGTTTGGTTTCGTAGCCTCCCTAACCTAAATAATTAAGCCCGAAGGGGTGTTTTAACACCTAATACCCTAAAGTCAACTGACTCGGGAGCTATTGGCCCAACGCTTGTTACATGAGTTGAGGAGAAAAGCTTAAGGGAATCAAACAATGCACTATCTACATACCAGTATTTGCGACCCGAGTTACTAAGCTCGTAGGGGTGTCTTAACACCTAATGCCCTAAGACTAACTAGTTTTTAAATTATATGTATATATATTTAAAAAAAAGAAGAAAAAAAAGAAGACAAAAATAATAATCTCAATCCAAGGAAGTTAACCTTAAACATTAGAACAAAAATTTTGTTTTCTTCCAAGAAAAGCCCCATAATTATTTATTGATACATTGAGCACAAAAAAAAAGAAGGTTTATGAATATCTTGTTAAGAGGTATTTAGCAGGTATATAAATTTAACGAGAGTTTGTTTATCTGGATAGATTAATGGAAGTTAAATTGTTTTTCTATTTTAACACTTTGATTACTAGGGATTAGTAATAAGCTGGTTGGGGGGTGTGATTAGTACTTAAAAGTGCATTTTTATCATGGTTTTATATCATCATTTTGCACTTGAAGTATCAATAACTCCTTAACTAAAGCATGTTTTATAATAATATATCTAATAATATAAGATACCTTTAATTTGTGGTAAATGTTCATTTTAAATGCAGGCCTATCACATAAATGAAAGGATTGATTGATGACTTTAATAACTTAAATTGCAAGGGCAAAGAGATGACCAAAATTAGAAAAGAGATGTCGGTGCAATCCAAACCGGAACACTGTTCGGTAATTGGGTCATATGTGGAGCTATAGATCTCAGATATGGGTCTACCTTATATGGATGGAAAGGTAAGACATAGGCCTACAACTTTCATATGGAGCCCAAAATCTAAAAAGGTCATTTTCAAGTCCAAATTATTGCAACAACAAAGAAGCCCGAAGCTGTCCTCCAGAAAAAGGCCATTATCAAGTCCAAATTGTAGCAACAACAAAGAAGCCCGAATCTGTCTTCCAGCCCGAGCACTGTTCGGTATTTTGGCCATATCTGGAGTTCTAGAAGTCCAAATGAGCTGAATTTTTTACACAAGAAAGCTGAGACAATTGCCTACAACTTTCATGTTTGCAACTGGCTCCAGTTTTGACGTTATCAATGACGTTTTGGGCAGACAAGAGAAGATAAGGATTGTCACCAAGTCAAGAGTTGGCTACCCACTCATCAATTAGTCATCAAATCAATAGTTCCCAATTTTGGCCTATAAAAGGAGGCATTTGCCATGCATTTAGGCATCTTGGTTTCCAGATCAAGATCATGCTCTCTTCCTTTCTCTTTTTGTATTTTTTGTATTGCTTATACTTTGCTTTCATTAATACCAAGTTTATGTCTTTCAATTCGTTTCCTTTGCTTTGTTAACTCTTATCTTATTTATATTCTTATTTTGTTTATTTATTTTTCTTTCTTTCATTATGTTTAGCTAAGTTTATTATGTCAAGGTGAAAAGGTTACACTAATGGTGTAAGAATAAGTATAATGTAAACTTAATATGGACTTTAATGTTTGATACTAACATGTTTTATATTTGTTATCTTGTTCACTCTTTAATACTTTGCTTGTTAAATGATTAATCTTGATTTATGTTGTATAACACTTGGTACAACAAATGCTTGGCACTTTCATAGTTCATACTATATGGTATAACCGACACTTGAGCTATGAAAGGAACTTGATTTGTTGTTAACATAAGTTATAATCATGAATGCTTGACGAGATTTACAAGTATTAGCATTAATCAAATAAGATGACTAATGTAATCATGTTAACAATCTATAATCTGATTGGAACCTCCTTTATGTGTGGTTTCCAATTGAATAATAAGAGTTTATACTATACTTGTTTGACATACCATTAGTGGAACCTCTAACCTTGACATTTGTTATTATCATCGTTTAATCCTTACATTAATATTTCATCTCCAAGTTCTCATCTTCTTCTTCTTCTTCTCTTTCTTTATTATTATTATTATTATTATTAATATTATTATTA
>NW_011501013.1:0-14396 GCF_000495115.2 Populus euphratica | reverse complement strand
GTACTACTACTACTACTACTACTACTACTACTACTACTACTACTAGTATTATTATTATTATTGTTGTTATTGTTATTATTGTTATTATTGTTGTTTATAATTTGTACAATTAACCTCCCTGTGGTTCGACCCCGGTCTTGCCGGGTTATTTATTACTTCGACACTCCTGCACTTGGGAGAAGACATCAATCTTTTAGTCGTGTCAAACATCGTGTAAAACAACTGCAAGTCTGACATAGATGTGCCAGCTGGACTTGTAATACAAAATGTCGTTCTTTAGGAATTATATCTATAAATCATGAAGATAAAATACAGTTCGTTAAGGATGGCATGAGTAAGAAGTCTTTAAATAATCTTTTATTGACTCTTGAGACGCATCCTAGTGGAGATGTACATAGTATAATTTATGATTTATGGTCACAAATCCATAAAGAACATGCTCGACATAGTCTTAGGAATCTAACTAAAAAAGACCCTATTTGCCAGTTTTTAAGAAAATTGGATGGGAAGCCTATCCCCAACCCATAGAGGGCGTTTAAGCCGTTCTTGGACGTAAAACCAAGGGAAGATGTGAGCCACAATCACAACTACTTGTACATACACATGTTAACTATCTATACATACACATGTTTTTTTAAAAAAAATATATAATAATAAAAGAGAGAGAGAGACTTCAGCTGGCCTATATATAGGTGATATGATTGCATTTTCACTTTCACATCTATAAATTCTTCTCTTCATTCCCTTCATTTCTACTCAACCCACACATTCCACAGATATCAAAGTGTGTAGAAATGACAAGTTTCTCAAGTCATCAAATACGAAATATTTATATTTTTGGTGGTGGATCTAGTCTTGGAAAAGAAAAGGAATTTTTAGAATTAGCAAATCATCTTGGTCAGGTATTAGCTGTAAGAAAGATTCATTTGGTATATGGAGGAGGCAGCCTTGGGTTAATGGGAGGTGTGTCAATAGCTGATTTTTAGGAGGTAGTCACGTTTTGGGAGTTGTCCCTAAAGCTTTAGCAAATGGTGATATTATTGGAACAACAATTATAGAGAAACTACAGGTCTCCATAATGTCTGATCGAATGAATACAATGTTTAAACATGTTGATGCCTTCATTGCCTTGCTAGGTGGTCTAGGCACATTGAAAGAGATCTTTCATATTTTCTCTTGGGCTCAACTTCACATTCACCATAAACCCATCGGTTTGTTAAATGTTAATGGTTATTATGATAAGTTGTTGTCTTTTTTTTATCATGCTATGGAACAGGAATTTCTAACGTCTTCAAGATGACAAATCATAATCTTTGCTGCTACTGCTGAACAATTGATTAACCAACTACAATCTTTCACTCCTATAATTGATCCTTCCATGAGTCACATAAATTGGTCAATTAAGGACAGCCGTAAAAAGCTTAGATTGGATTTAAGCTTTCGTTTGTGAAACCTTGTGTTTTATTATTTTGTTTTGTTATTTCTCATATTTGTTTAAATGTGTTTCAGGTTTGACAATGTTCATTGTTTGAGGTGATATCTTCTACACTCTATCTTTCTACCTTAGAATATTGAGGACAATGTTTCGTTTTGGTTGGGGGGAAAGGGTAGTAGTTGATATTTACAAATTTGATATTAGTACTTAAAAGAGTTGATGTTTACAAGTTTTAAAAACTTGACACGATCAAAGAGTTGATGTCTTATCCCAAGTACAAGAGTGATGTTGTCCACCAAGTCCACTAATCAATAGTTGGCCACTACATCAATTATCAATTACCATATGAATAGTTCTGAATTTTAGCCTATAAAAGGAGGTATTTGCCATTCATCTGGGCATCTTGTTTTCTATATCAAGATCATGTTCTTGCTCTCTCTCTTTATATTTTTGTAATGTTTAAGTTTTGCTTTCATTAATCTCTTGTTCATGCTTTTAATTTCCTTTACTATACTTAGTTAACTTATATCCTGTTTATGTTCTTATATTGTTTCTTTAAGTTTTTCTCCTTCATAATGTCTAGCTAACTTAATTATGTCAAGGTGAAAAGGTTTCACTAATGGTGTTAGGATAAGTAAATATAAACTCAATATGGACTTCAATGTTTATATCATAAACAACTTGCTATTAACATGTCTTATCATTTTTATCTTATTAATTCTTAATACCTTACTTGTTAAATGGTTAATCTAAATTTGTGTTGCATAACACTTGGTACATCGAATACTTGATCCTTCGTAGTATTCGGCCGACATCGTTATTATGAAAGGAACTTGATTTGTTGTCAATATAAGTTAGCATCATGAATACTTAATAAAATTTATAAGTATGTTGTTATGTAAATAAGATGATTAATATGATCATGTTGATAATTAATAAAGAGTTTATATCTTACTTATCTCTAATACTATTAGTGTATCCTCTACCCTTGACATTTGTTTTCATCATTGTATAATCTTCACATTAATTTTACATCTCAAAGTCCTCTTTAACTCATCTTCACCACCACCATCATTGTTGTTGTTGTTGTTGTTGTTCTTATTATTATTATTATTATTTATAATTTATATAGTTAACTTCCCTGTGATTCGACCCCAGTCTTGTCGGGTTATTTATTACTTTGACACTCCTGCACTTGGGATAAGACATCAACTCTTTGATCGTGTCATATATTGAGCATAAAAAAAAGGTTTATTAATATCTTGTTGAAGAGGTATTGAGCAGATATATAAATTTAATGAGAGTTTGTTTAACTGGATAGATTAATGGAAGTTGAATGATGAATACCTTGCTTTGTGGAATTTACAAATTATTTTTCTATTTTAATGTTTTGATTACTAGGGATTAGTAATAAGCTTATTGGGGGGGTGTGATTAGTACTTAAAAGTGTATTTTTATCAAGGTTTTATATCATTATTTTGCACTTGAAGTATCAATAACTCCTTAACTAAAGCATGTTTTATAATAACATATCTAATAATATAAGATACCTTTAATTTATGGTAAATTTTTATTTTAAATGCAGGCCTATCACATAAATGAAGGGATTGATTGATGAATTAAGAACTAAAATTGAAAGGACAAAGAAATAGCCAAATTTAGAAAAGAGATGTCGGTGTAGTTTAAATTAGAACACTATTCGGTAATTGGGTCATATCTGGAGCTGTAGATCTCAGATTTAGATCTACTTTATATGGATGGAAAGGTAAGAGATAGGCCTACAACTTTCATATGAAGCCCAAGATTTAAAAAGGCTATTTTAAAGTCCAAATTATAGTAACAACAAAGAAGTCCGAATTTGTCCTATAGCCCACGCACTGTTCAGTGTTTGGCCTATATCTGGGGTTCTAGAAGTCTAAATGACCTCCATTGTTTTTCCTGGAAAGTTGAAACAATTTTCTACAACTTTCATGTTTTCAAGTGGTTTTAATTTTGACGTTATTAATGATGTTTTGCGCAAACATAAGAAGATAAGGATTGTTACCAAGTCAAGAATTGGTCACCTACTCATCAATTAGTCATCAAATCAATAGTTTCCAATTTTGGCCTATAAAAGGAGGCATTTGCCATGCATTTAGGCATCTTGGTCTCCAGATCAAGATCATGCTTTTGCTTTCTCTCTTTGTATTTTTTTAATGCTTAAGTTTTATTTTCATTAATATCGTATTTATGTCTTTTATTCTTTTTCTTTACTTAGTTAACTTTTATCTTATCTATGTTTTTATTTTGTTTATTTATTTTTCTTTCTTTCATTATGTTTAGTTAAGATTATTATGTTAAAGTGAAAAGGTTGTACTAATAGTGTAAGAATAAGTATAGTGTAAACTTAACATGGACTTTAATGTTTGATACTAACATGTTTTCAATTTGTTATCTTGTTTACTCTTTAATACTTTGCTTGTTAAATGACTAATCTAGATTTATGTTATATAACACTTGGTACAACAAATGCTTGGCACTTTCATAGTCCATATTGTATAGTATAACCAACACCTGAACTATAAAAGGAACTTGATCTATTGTTAACATAAGTTATAAGCATGGATGCCTAACAATATTTACAAGTATTAGCATTAATCGAATAAGATAACTAATGTAATTATGTTAACAATTTATAATCTGATTGGAACCTTCTTTATATGTGGTTTCCAATTGAATAATAAGAGTTTATACTATACTTGTGTGACATACCATTAGTGTATCCTCTTACCATGACATTTGTTATTATCATTGTTTAATCCTTACGTTAATCTTTCATCTCAAAGTTCTCATCAACTTCTTTTTCTTTATTATTATTAGTATTAATAATAATAATAATAATAATAATAATAATAGTATTATTATTATTATTATTATTATTAGTATTAATAATAATAATAATAATACTAGTATTATTATTATTATTATTATTATTATTATTATTATTGTTACTATTATTATTGTTGTTGTTGTTGTTGTTACTATTGTTTTTGTTTATAATTTGTACAATTAACCTCCCTATTGTTTGACCCCGGTCTTGCCAGATTATTTATTACTTCGACACTCTTACACTTGGGAGAAGAAATCAATCTTTTAGTCGTGTCACTATACCTTATTGGATCTTTGTAGTTAGATGTTGTTCCTTTTGGAACCCAAGTCATATTATAAACTTTATCCTTGTTAATAACACATACATAAATCAAATGACCTCTTACTTTATAATAATCGCACTTAAGGCTAGGATCATATGATTGTTTAGCTTTAACAAATTAGTTTTTAAAATACTTTTGATTCTTTTTAGGTTGATAACCTAAACTTATTTTATTAAAAAACATACCCTTAAACATAAAACATGGTTTCTAGGATTTTTAAGCCTTGTGTAAACTTACTTAAGGCTTTATGTGTGCGTGTACCTTGTTTTTACATTAATGTGAAGGAGATTAGTTGGAAATTGCATCCAAAAGTAGGCAATGCTACAATAACAAACTACTTTTAATCACTTGACCAATTGGATTATTGGAAACTTAATAAAAATTTAAGATTGTTTTATACAAATTTCATTCATTATCAATCTAATAAATTGTCAAGCACATAGAGTTGATATACTCATATTATTCTATTATTTTAGTACATTGATAAAAAAAATTGGATTAATTTTTTTTTGGTTTTCTAATAATTTTTTTTTAGTTTTTTCTTGGTTTGTTTTTTTGATTATTTTTTTTAGTTTCCTTAATTTTTCTAATTATTTGGTTTTTTACTAATCACTATTACTTCATTTCCTCTATTCGCTCTCAATTGAGCCAACATTTCCCCTAATTATTCTTTTTTTTTCTTCTTATTTTCTTCTCTTTACCAACTTTAAGTGGAGCATTGTGGACTCGAGTGTGGTGGTCATGGGCCATTATTTTTCTTTTTATTATTTTCTCCTCTCCTCTTCTTCCCTTTCTTCATAATTTTTGGGCTTGGTTTGGTCTATCATTTTCTTTTCTTTTCTTCCTTCCTTCTCTCCTTTTATCATTTTCAACCTCAATTAGGCAAGGATTACTAGATTGAGCCGACCTTTTTTCCTCCTCCCCTCATTGGGTTTAGTTAGGCATTGACTCTTCCCTATCCCCCTTTCTACATAGGCTTAATTAGGCTAATATCTTTTATATTTTTCTTCTCTTCTATTTTAAAGCTATTTTAACTTGACTTTTCGATCACTATTTAAAGGGTAAAATCCTAACATTCACTCTCATCATGAAAATATCTTTTTTAATTCTAAATTTCAATCATCTTTATCAATTCCTTAATCATTGACTTAATTATTTTATAGTCATATTTATAGTGAGGTTTAAGAACATGACAATCACTTCCAACAAAAAAAATACGAGGCAATGTTTTCATGGTTAATTAATATATAAATAAATTGTTACAATTGAAAGTGATTGATTTCGTTTACACCTTTAGCACCCATGGATAAAAGTTTTTTTTACAAGATCCAAAAGTTTCTAAAGATTACCCTTAAATTTATGTTTTCTTTATGATCTAAATATATAAAATTCTCTACATTCTTTACATCAACTAATAATACTAGCAAGATAATAAAGAACGAATCTTGAAGGGTGTAGTTTAATTGATCAAGTTCTAGATTTACTTTTTAAATGTTATTAGTTACCATAATTTTAGAACTATTTGAAACTTATTTAATTATTAACTTAAGAATATCAAGAAATTAATCAAAATATATATAAAATAATTTGGTTATTTATAATTATTTAAAAATAAATAAATAAATAACAAATATCAATGTATCTGCGACGGCACCATCCACGTGGGTTCCTGGTTGGATGCGGTGATGTGGGCACAGTTGGCATCACATTCCATAGTACTTTCTTTTTCCAAGGTACTTTTTGGCTGTAAAAAGACAATTGATTAAATGCATGTTGAACATGGAATTTGTAGTTTTCGATCAAATAGGATAAAAATCCAATCCAAACTCTAAAAATCTAACAAATGGAGTAGAATTTTCTAAAATCTAACAAATAGAGTGAAGCATCATTAAGATTTTGCCTTTCTTCCTGTTTATCACCTATCTTGAAAGAAATGCCATCAATGAGAGAACGAGTTATAAAAAAATGGATGCTTTCGGCACATTAAAAAACATTATTTATCAAAAAAAGAAAAAGCGTTGAAGCATTTCTTTACGCAAAACTCCATCCACCATGAAGATCAGCAGCTTAATAACTCCAAGAGAGAAGATGCTTCTGTGCTAAATCATCTAGAGTGAAACCTAACAAGAGACAAGCAAATGTAATGTAATTTCTCTTAAGGTATGAAACCCAACAAGCAATAAATGTGAAGGCAATTTGGACAATGACTAACGTCAAAACAGTTACAAAAATCCCATGTGAATACATTACGGTCTTAAAGTTGCGTGAGAATCAATTATAAGAGAGTCAGGACCAAGGTATCTCTTTCTGTTCGTAGAATAGCCACCTGTTCTCCAAGAGTAGATTTGCAACTTTGCATGCAAAAGGCGTGTTTTTACTTCCCCTGAGAAACTCCATTTCTTTTTTTAACCCAAGAAATAGTCATCCTTGAAGTGTTTGGGAAAAATAAAAAAAGAAACCAATGTTGCTTGCATTTTCTTCTGATAGAGCAATCAGTAATTTCTTCGGGAAAAGGGGGGAAAAAAAGAGTAAATTTATTATCCACCGTTGATGTCCGATCCATCTTGTATGAATATTGAAGAATAAAATAACAATATTCACCTAGTTTTCGATGACGAGGAAGGAGAGTAAACAACCACCTGAACTGATCCAGCTGGTGTGTATCTCATCAAATTCGCTGCCATTCGCTGCCATCAGGCTCTTTGACAGACCTGATTACCTTGACTTGCTTAAGAAGTCCAAATTTTAATTAGAAAAGCAGGTGATGGCCTCATCTTGTGGTCGCCAAAAGTAACAAACTGGTGACCCTCAGAAGGCAACAATGGAAAGGAAAGGAGTAAGACCAAACAAAATTCTGGATTCTTTGCCTCGGAACTTATGTTCTTTCTAGGAACAACTGCCTTGGAATAAATTGGTATCATAAATAATAATAATAATAATAAAAAGCCCTGAAGCTCTTTTACCTGAATCTTTGGAGAGCATTCATTGCATGCACAGAAAGAAAAATGCTTCATTCATTTTGAGTAATTTCCCAAATATCTACCTCTCCATTTATTATTTAACTTTCACCAAAAAGAAACCTTTTCCATTTAGAAATATCATGCATATCTTTTAGAATAAGGCACTAGTAAGGAATGAACATGCTATAAATAGAACAAAAGAGATACCAATCCTGGTATTCACATCTATAATAAAACGGGGTGGCTATGAAACAAAAAAATAAAAATAAAAAATATTAAAATTATTTTCTAATTTATTATATTACAATACTTGAAGTTTTGATGTCATCTTGAGAAGCAGGAATTTTGAATGTGTAAGCATGGATGCAAGCAATTGAATTTTAAAAAATATACATTTCAATCAGCTTAACTTCATTACAAAACCAAAGGTCATGGGGGAAAAAAGACAAATCAAATAAAGCCGGTTTCTATATAAAGTAAAAAAAAAAAAAGAGCATCACAAATCCTACCTCAGCTATCAACTTCTATCAGTCATCAGCTGTTACCAAAGAGGGTTTGAGGATTACGACTGCACGACTTTATTCTGTTTGACACATGCAGGTGCTTTGAACTCCTGGCATTTCCATAGTGGTGTAGGTTCAATTTGCATTAGAGTACCAGTAGAAGGCTCCAATGGAAACAAAGGCTTAACACGAGTAATAGCAGGATTACCCGTGTTCTTATCAGTCAGTGGGAGGCTTCTAGGAAGACTATCTTCCTTTGGGTTTGATTGATCCTTAGAATTACAAACGCTTAATGGCAACTTCTTCAGTTTCAGTCTTCCCTTCTTTTTACTAGGCGAACCCGAATCCCCCCAGTTTTTCTCCTTCGAGTGACTTGACTCTGCTTCCCCATTATCCATGTCTAATTGGCCAGCTTTTTCAAATTTCAGTGCCTTTTCATCAAGTATTCTTATGGGCGCCTCCTGGATAGAATCATCAGAATCCAACTCACCAGCTATGGCATGCCCATTGCAAAAAGAAGGTGGGTTTTCTCCTAAAATTATACTTCCATTTGAAACCTTAGTTCTTTCTGAACTTGTTGAGCTTTTAGGCTTCTTATTTCTATGACCACCCTTCAAGTCAGAACTGGAAGAATTCTTTGAAATTCTTGGCGAGCTGTTCATAACACGATGCAACTTACGAGCTAATTCTTCATCATCCCTATAATTCTCAACTGGTTGGTGTTTTTTGTACAAGAGCTGAACTTGGACATGCTTCTTCAACTTATTCTTTCTCAGGTATTTATCCTTGCTAGCTGCCTCTTCAGGAAATGATGCAACTAAAGCTAAAGCACTCTTGGCAGCTGTCACAGCTTTTGCTGCACTAATTTCCTTCTCCTGAGCCGCTGCTCTTGCAGCCTCAGCAGCCTTAACAGCAGCCTCAGCTGCTGATTTTGACGCCTCCACAATCTGCTCAGGTGAAAGGTTATGACTATTATTAAAATGGGAACTCAACAGCTTGTTAAGACGTGCCTGAAATTCACTTGAAGAAGGAGAACAAGGTGTCGGGGAAGGAGGAGACTGGGTAGATGGTGAAGTAGGCGATGCTGAAGATGAAGAGGAACCAACTACAGGAAGAAGCGAAGCACCATCACCATCAGAACTCTGTTTCTTGAATCCAGCAAGCAGGCGCTTTCGAGGAGGCAAAAGGACATCAGCATTCAAGTGATTGATGTCACATATGTTAGTCTCCATTATTCCCAATCTAAGTCTTTAAAAAAAAAATTCAAATTCACTATCTGATGACACAACCAATCCAACTACATTCCTGCTCGAAAAAAAAATAAAACCAGACAACAGATTCATTATCAAGCCTCAACCCCAGGAACCAGAACCCTAAATGAAACAAATCGAGCAAAATCTAAGCTTAACCTTCTCAAAATCAAGATCAGCACAAACCCTTTTAAAACTAGATCATAGTTCATCAATTCACCATTAGTTTTCTAATCAGAATTGAAACTACAAAACGAATCCACCAAAACCCTATACTTTCCATTAATCCAATTTATCTTTAAAAAACACAAAAAAATTGAAGGTTATCAACTTCAACAAAATTTTATGCAACAATCTTAAAGGACAATTTAGCTAATAAACAATCCATCCAATACAAAAGCTCAAAATATTTTCAAATTCTCATCTTTCTCAGCAACCAAACACAACCAACCAATATAACACTACAACCCAAAAAGGATTACAATTCAAAATTCACCCACCATGGACCAGAAAGAAACAATCTTTCAAGAATCCATTGTAAAACAATTGAATTCCCTCATTTCTATACCAACCATGATTAAAAACAGAGAATCAAAGCAAGATAAGAGGTAATTCGCAGTGTTAGAAGCTCGATTCAACTGAATTATACAAAATCTAATAGAGTTCCATTGCATGTGCATTGATTCAATGACAAAAACACATAAAGGTTTGTTTTTTATCAGATGGGCTGTGCTTGATTTAAATTGTTAAGTACCTGATCACTTCAGTTAATTGTAAAAGAGGAGATGAAACGGCGAATTCAAAATTATGGGGGTATTGTGGGGGTGGTGTGGAATGGGGGAGTTGAGGAAGAAATCCGAGTAGAGAGGAAAATAGAAGAACCTGTTATTTATATATTTGTTGAGGTTAAGGTAATAAAAGGTTAATGTTCTGAAAGAAAGAAGGGTATTTTTTTTTAGTGGTTCTGATTTCTAGAATACAAAAATCCCCTTGCATGATGACCTAATAGGGTTAGTATTTTGTTTTTTCTCGTCACAATGAAAGCTTGTTTTTATGTTTGTATTGGTTGTTTACTATGTTTATTAATACACACACACACTCTATGGACATTCACTGTAAAAATAGTGTTTGTATGATTTTTTTTGAACTCGTGATATTTTTTTACAATTATTATATTGTTTTAGACTTTTTTCCATGTAACTCTCTCTTCCACCCAAGCTGTCTTTCTTTTACACATTCCAGGTATAAAAGCTTTTTTCATTTTGTATTCTATAAAATCATTCATTTCATTGCGAAATTTCCGCAAAACCTTAACTTACAAATCGATCATATTACTCCTCTTCAAAGTAAATTTTCTTTATCTTTTCCTATTTATTTTATAATATTGAAGGTCTTTGCCATAAATTTATTGAAAATTAAGTTTTATACGAAGGTAGTTGATATGTTAATTAGTTTGCTTGAAATTAATTCATGTGTGGAGTAATACATGGATGTTGATAGAGATTGAAGCAAAGAGAGTCAAAACGGTGGCTTTTATCCCATGAATCTCAGCAAAATAAATAAATAAATTGATATTCAGTCAATGTAGTGCATTAAAAAAAAAATCAAGGTTGAGTTAAACAATTAATATTAAATAATAAAATTAAAAAAAAATAAGTTAAAAAGATTATGTCAATTTATGTTAACTTAAGCCTGTGACTCGAATCATTTAATCAAAATAATAAATATAGAAAAATCTAAAAGTCTAATTTTTAATTAATCAAATGTTAAAAAATAAAATTAACAAAAATTAATTATACATAAAAATAAAAAATAATAATAATAAGCCAAAAAAGCCCAAGCCCGCCTAGATTAAGTCGCTAAATTCACATGTCTAACTATGAAAAAAGATATAACTCGATAGAAAAAAATAAAAAAGATCACAGGATCTAATTTTTAATAAAACCAATGTTAAATTATGAGATAAAAAAAATAAGTAAAAAAAATTTATGTCAACCCTTGTCAATAGACTATTTGATCAAAATTAACAAATATAAAAAACTATAAAGGATAATTCTCAACAAATTAAATATTGAAGCAAATAATGAAAGATGAATTCTTTTAATATAAAAATCAATCACATAAAAAGACTTAAAATAAAAAATAGTAATTAAAAACTAAAAAAAAATATGAGTTCACTTGAGCTAACCCTTAAAACACATGTGTCAGTCTATGAGATCAAGATAATCCTATAAAAAATAAAACAAAGAAAGCCATGAATCCTTTTTTTTTCTTTAAAAACAACATAGAGTAATGAGATCGAGAAATAAAATAAGTGAAAAAAAAACAGAAACTTGTGTTAGTTAATAAAATCTATGACTTAAGTCATTTGATTGGAAGTACTAGACCTGAAAAAAAATATGAAACCTGAATTTTAACAAGTAAAATATCAAATAATGAATTGAGAAAAAAATCAAAAGAAAAGGATTAAAAAAAAGTAGTAATTAAAATATCGAGGATCAAATTTAAAGAGAAAAAATAGATGATAGATAATATTAGATTAAAGGGGTAAATTGAAAATGAAAATCAATTCTACAAAAGAACTAAAAGAAGAAAACACCAAATGAATGAGGATCATTTTTTAAAAAATAACAAATTAATAATTTTAATTAAATAATAAAATTAAAAACAATTAAAAATTTACAAAAGAGACAAGAAAAAAACAAAGAAAAAAATTGGGATCAAATTTAGAAAAATAAAAAAATAAAAAATTTAGATTGAAAGATGAAACTGAAAATAAATAAAAAAATTATATTGAAAGATGAAATTGAAAACAAATAAAAAAATTACAAAAAACTCAAGGATAAAAATTAAAAATCAATACAGTGGACTAATACTCAAATATTTCCAATTAAAGAAATATTGTGAAATTTTAAATGACAAGCATGAATTTCAAGGGAGAAGAGAGGGAAAAAAGAAAAGCTATTAATGCCAAACTTAGAGGCTTTTGATGTTATCTTCCAGAGAAGACAACGCTAAGACAATTGAAATGTTTTCATGTAAGGTGATGTTAAACCACTGGACAACCCATGCAAGTTGTTTTAAGGGTATAAGAATTGTTCACGGGCTGACATATGCAATATATTGACAATTTTTTAATAACTTTTTTATATATTAAATTATATCATTATTCCCAAACTAACCCATAATTAGAAAAATATCTGAGTATAAATACAATATATACTTAAATGTAAAAACATAGATAATCCACTCCGAGAAGCATTTGAATCATTTAACTATTTATTAAAAATAAAAAAGATGAAGACGTGCTTAAACATCAGCTTGGCTGTTTGCATGTAAATTTCTCTGCAAAATGAGAATTGTTTTAGGAGAGATGAGAGCCTTTTCAAAGTTATTGTATCTCTATGTCAAGGACAACACCTTTTTTGGAAGTTGTGGTGTAGTTAATATCATCACAATATGCTATTAAGAAGCATGTTGATTTATCTTCAATCTTAGATCAAGTCAATTATTTTCAGTAAAAACAACACCAGACATTCTTAAATGGGTTTATAGATCAAAGAAAGTCAGAGAAAGATGCAGTGATGACTCTAATTCAGGTAAATAAAAAATCTTATTGTGTTAATCAATTGTTCTTCCTTTTTTATTCTTAATCTAAGCTTGGAAAAAAAACACTTGTCAATGAAATTGGGTTTTGTTTAGAATATTTTGGTGTGTATTTTGGTATTTTTTTAATGAGAAATTTGTGATTTAATGATTATGAATGAAATTGTGTTAAATACTGATTTCAAAGTTTTTTTATCATTGGTTTTGGCTTGAATTTGAATTTGAATTGAATTGAGAAGGAGAGTGATGTCCCAATATAGATTTGTGAATGATAATTCTCTTCTAGTGAGATTGTACCAATATTTAGATATAAATTTTTAATTCTCTTCTAGTGAGATTGTACCAATATTTAGATATAAATATTCCTATTATTCATAATAGGTTCTTCGCTTGAATATATAAGCCTAGCCATGACAAAGATACCGAAATAATGGGAAAACAAATAGCAACAACTAAAATTCAAAAATAATACGTTAACTCTCCGTTGTAGACTTATTCCACTTCTGCCATATGTTGCTCAACTGCAACGACCCTTTCCCACGTTGCATATAACATGCAACTGCTGCAATTGCTTCTTCACGTTTCACGTTTCGACATTGCATGCTCCTTCTTGTTGCTTCTTCACGTTTCACGTTTCGACATTGCGTGCTCCTTCTTGTTCCATGCAACGTTTTTTTTCAGTTTATCCCAAATATTTGGGATTTGGCCTACAATTATGTTGAGAACATCGTGGTCTATCAATACCTCCCCTAATAAGTGGAGCCTTGTCTAAAAGGTCCATAGCTGGAAATAGCATTCTGCATTCGTATCTGTTGAGTCGGTTCCCATGTTGCTTCCTTGATTGGATGGTGTTGCCATTGCACCAGACTTTCTTCGATAAGCTGGGTGCCCTGCTTAATCCAACGAGAGTCTAGGATAACATGAGGTTCTAAGAAAATGACTCCTTCATCAGTGAATGGTGGTAATGTGGTTGTTGTCTTCTCCGTAAGTGCCATGTTGTCATATAATTTTTTAAGTAATGACACATGAAACATCGGATGAATGCGCGCTCCTTCTGGTAACTGTAACTTATATGCCACAGAACCAATCTTCTCAATGATCTTGTACAAACCATAAAATCAGCTAGCTAATTTCTGGAAAACTATTTTGAAAACAGTTCGTTGGCGATAGGGATGCAACTTTAAAAGAACCCAGTCGCCAATATTAAAAGAGATGTCCCTTTATTTTTGGTATGCCAACTGCTTCAGTTTATTCATTGAGCGTGCTAAGTTGGTCTTCAATTGCTGTAGGAGATCATCGCGACTCAGTAGCTGGTGATCGACTTCATGCACTGGAGAAAACCTGTAGCGTAGATGGGAATGGAAGGTAGAAGATGACAATACAGTTCTTGAAAAGGAGTCATCCCTATGGAAATGTGAAAAGTGGCATTATACCAATACTCAGCCCATGGT
>NW_011501016.1:48558-66856 GCF_000495115.2 Populus euphratica | reverse complement strand
ATCGTTGCTAGGGAGGTAAGTTCTTGTACAAATTGTAGTATTTATTTTATTTTTTCTTTTCACTTTTCTTTTATATAACTTTGTTTCTTCTTTTGTTGTTTTGTTCTTCCTTTTGTTCTATTCCTACATGTGCATGAGAGTGTGGTCACGTATATTAAGTGGTAGACTTTGTAGGGTATCTTCAGTATTTTTAGAAAAAATGGCTGAAGAAGATAACCAATCACTTCATAATGAGAATAATTAGAATAACCATGTTAGAACACATAGAGACCATATGAATTCCACAAAAACAAGTGCACCCTCATGCATAGTTTCCCCCCCTAATGCATTTCATTTTAATTTTAAGTTAGACATTATTCAACTTTTACCTTTTTTTCATGGCTTAGATTTAGAAAATCTATACTTGCATTTAAGGAAATTTGAGGAAGCTTACAACACATATAATGACTCAAATTGTAGCATGAACATCATCAGATTAAAGCTTTTTCCTTTTTCATTAAAAGATAAAGCTAAAACATGGCTATAAAATTTAAGACCTGAATCCATACATGTTTGAGATGAAATGCAACAATAGTTTTTAAAGAAGTTTTTATCCTTTTCATAGAATAAACTCTTTCAAAAGATAAATCACCACTTTCACTCAAAAACCAGGAGAAACATTTTAGCAATGTTGGGATAGATATCGAGACTTACTTAATACTTGCCCTCATCATGATTTTGAAAAATAGAGATTGGTTTCATATTTTTATGAAGGTTTAACACCTAAAGATAGGCAAATGGTTGAATTGATGTGCAATGGAACCTGACACGACTAAAAGATTGATGTCTTCTCCCAAGTGCAGGAGTGTCAAAGCAATAAATAACTCGGTAAAACTAGGGTCGAATCACAGGGAAATTAATTGTATAAATTATAGATGATAATAATACAACAACAATAACAACAACAATAATAACAATAATATTAATAAAGAAAAAGAAGGAGAAGAAGAAGATGAAGATGAGAATTTTGAGATGGAATATTAATGTAAGGAATAAACAATGATAATAACGAATGTCAAGGTTAGAGGTTCCACTAATGGTATGTCAAACAAGTATAGTATAAACTCTTATTATTCAAATGGAAACCACACACAGAGGAGGTTCCAATCAGATTATAGATTGTTAACATAATTACAGTAGTCATCTTATTCAATTAATGCTAATACTTGTAAATCTTGTCAAGTATTCATGATTATAACTTATGTTAACAACACATTAAGTTCCTTTTATAGCTCAGGTGTCGGTTATACCATACAGTATGGGCTATCAAAGTGCCAAGCATTTGTTGTATCAAGTGTTATACAACATAAATCAAGATTAGTCATTTGACAAGCAAAGTATTAAAGAGTGAACAAGAGAACAAATATAAAACATGTTAGTATCAAACATTAAAGTCCATATTAAGTTTACACTATACTTATTCTTACACCATTAGTGTAACCTTTTCACCTTGACATAATAAACCTAACTAAACATAATGAAAGAAAGAAAAATAAATAAACAAAATAAGAACATAAATAAGATAAAAGTTAACTAAGTAAATGAAAGGAAATGAAAGGCATAAACTTGATATTAGTGAAAGTAAAGCATAAACATTACAAAAAATACAAAAAGAGAAAGCAAGAGAATGATCTTCATTTGGAAACCAAGATGCCTAAATGCATGGCAAATGCCTCCTTTTATAGGCCAAAATTGGGAACTATTGATTTGATGACTAATTGATGAGTGGGTGACCAACTCTTGACTTGGTGACAATCCTTATCGTTATCAAAATTGGAACCACTTGAAAACATAAAAGTTGTAGGAAATTGTCTCAGTTTTCTGGTGTGAAAAATTCAAGTGATTTGGACTTTTAAAACTCCAGATATGGGCCAAACACTGAACAATGTTCGGGCTAGAAGACAGATTCGAACTTCTTTGTTGTTGGTACAATTTGGACTTGAAAATAGCCTTTTTAGATCTTAGCCTTTAAAGGTATCTTATATTATTAGATATGTTATTATAAAACATGCTTTAGTTAAGGAGTTATTGATACTTCAAGTGCTAAATAATGATATAAAACCTTGATAAAAATACACTTTTAAGTACTAATCACACCCCCCAACCAGCTTATTACTAGTTCCTAGTAATCAAAGCGTTAAAATAGAAAAACAATTTGCAAATTTCACAAAGCAAGGTATTCATTATTCAACTTTCATTAATCTATCTAGATAAACAAACTCTCATTAAATTTATATATCTTCTCAATACCTCTTAACAAGATATTAACAAACCTTTCTTTTGTGCTCAATATATCAACACATAATTATAGGCTTTTCTTGGAAGAAAAGAAAATTTTTATTTTAATGTTTAGGGTTAACTTTCTTTGGTTGGGATTATTATTTTTTTTTTCTCTTTTTTTTAAATATATATACATATAACTTAAAACACCATGCATCTTTAACCCATATAACGAGCTTTCGGCTAATGACTCCCAGACTAGTTGGTCTTAGGGCATTATGTATTGAGACACCCCTACGAGCTTAGTAACTCGGGTTGCAGATACTGATACGTAGAGAGTGCAATGTTTCCCTTAAGCTTTTCTCCTCGACCCATGTAACAAGCGTTGAGCCAATTGCTCCTAAGTTAGTTGACTTTAGGATATTAGGTGTTAGAACACCCCTTTGGCTTAATTGCTTAGGTTAAGGAGACTACGAAATCAAATTTATCTATATTTTTATTATCATCATTTTTTTTGCTCTTTTTTTTTTTTGTTTTTTCCCTTTCCCTTAGTTGTTACCTTTAACAAAAGAACATAAATAATGTAATAATTCAATGTGCAACCCACAATCAGTGTGTGTGTGTAAATTAAGGTTTAAGAATACTTGTTAAATGAGTATATGAGTAGAATTAAGTGATAACAATGCGAGAATTTGTAAACCTGAATATTTCAAGAAGTATTATGATAGATCTTATTAAGAATGGTTACTGACACGACTGAAAGATTGATGTCTTCTTCCAAGTGTAGGAGTGTTGAAGTAATAAATAACCCGACAAGACCGGGGTCAAACTACAAGGAGGTTAATTGTACAAATTATAAATAACAATAATACAACAACAATAACAATAACAACAATAACAATAATAATAGTAATAGCAACAACAACAACAACAACAACAACAACAACAATAATAGTAGTAGTAGTAGTAATAATAATAATAATAATAATAATAAAGAAGAAGAAGATGACAACATTGAGATGCAATATTAACGTAAAGATTTAACAACGATAACAATAAATGTCAAGGTTAGAGGATCCACTAATGATATGTCAAACAAGTATAGTATAAACTCTTATTAGTCAATTGGAAACCACACACAAAGGAGGTTCCAATCAGATTATAGATTGTTAACATGATTACATTAGTCATCTTATTCAATTAATGCTAATACTTGTAAATCTCATCAAGCATTCATGATTATAACTTATGTTAACAACAAATCAAGTTCCTTTCATAGCTCAAGTGTCGGTTATACCATACAGTATGGGCTATGAAAATGCCAAGCATTTGTTGTACCAAGTGTTATATAACATAAATCAAGATTAGTCATTTAACAAGCAAAGTATTAAAGAGTGAACAAGATAACAAATACAAAACATGTTAGTATCAAACATTAAAGTCCAAATTAAGTTTACACTATACTTATTCTTACACCATTAGTGTAACCTTTTCACCTTGACATAATAAACTTAGCTAAACATAATGAAAGAAAGAAAAATAAATAAACAAAATAAGAACATAAATTAGATAAAAGTTAACTAACTAAAGGAAAGGAAATGAAAGGCATAAACTTGATATTAATGAAAGCAAACATAAACATTACAAAAAAAATACAAAAAGAGAAAGCAAGAGCATGATCTTGATCTGGAGACCAAGATGCCTAAATGCATGGCAAATGCCTTCTTTTATAGGCCAAAATTGGGAACTATTGATTTGATGACTAATTGATGAGTGGGTGATTTTATAGGCCAAAATTGAGAACTATTGATTTGATGACTAATTGATAAGTGGGTGGCTAACTCTTGACTTGGTGACAATCCTTATCTTCTCTTGTCTGCCCAAAATGTCATTGATAACATCAAAATTATAGCCACTTGCATGAAAGTTTTAGGAAATTGTCTCATCTTTCTTATGTAAAAAATTCATCTTATTTCGACTTCTAGAACTCCAGATATGGCCAAAATACAGAATAGGGCTCGGGCTAGAGGACAGATTCGGGCTTATTTGTTGTTGCAGTAATTTGGACTTGAAAATGGCCTTTTTAGATCTTGGGCTCCATATGAAAGTTGTAGGCCTATGTCTTACCTTTGCATCCATATAAAGTAGACCTAAATATGAGATCTATAGCTCCAGATATGACTCAATTACTGAACAGTGTTCCGGTTTGGATTGCACCGACATCTCTTTCTAAGTTTGGCCATCTCTTTATCCTTTCAATTTCAGTTCTTAAATTCATCAATCAATCCTTTCATTAATGTGAGAGGCCTGCATTTAAAATGAACATTTACCACAAATTAAAGGTATCTTATATTATTAGATATATTATTATAAAACATGCTTTAGTTAAGGAGTTATTGATACTTCAAGTGCAAAATGATAATATAATACCTTGATAAAAATGCACTTTTAAGTACTAATCACACCCCCCAACCAGCTTATTACTAGTCCCTAGTAATCAAAGCGTTAAAGTAGAAAAACAATTTGTAAATTCCACAAAGCAAGGTATTCATCATTTAACTTCCATTAATCTATCCAGATAAACAAACTCTCATTAAATTTATATATCTGCTCAATACCTCTTAACAAGATATTAATAAACCTTTCTTTTGTGCTCAATTTATCAACACATAATTATGGGGCTTTTCTTGGAAGAAAATAAAATTTTTGTTCTAATGTTTAAGGTTAACTTCCTTGGGTTAGGATTATTATTTTTGTCTTTTTTTTTCTTTTTTTAAATATATATGTGATTAGTACTTAAAAGTGTATTTTTATCATGGTTTTATATCATCATTTTGCACTTGAAGTATCAATAACTCCTTAACTAAAGCATGTACTTAAAAGTGCATTTTTATCATGGTTTTATATCATCATTTTGCACTTGAAGTATCAATAACTCCTTAACTAAAATATGTTTTATAATAATGTATCTAATAATATAAGATACCTTTAATTTGTGGTAAATGTCTATTTTTAATGCAGGCCTATCACATAAATGAAAGGATTGATTGATGACTTGAAGAACTTAAATTGCAAGGATAAAGAGATGGTCAAACTTAGAGAAGAGATGTCGGTGCAATCCAAACCGGAACACTGTTCGGTAATTGGGTTATATCTGGAGCTACAGATCTCAGATTTAGGTCCAATTTATATGGATGGAAAGGTAAGACATAGGCCTACAACTTTCATATGGAGCCCAAGATCTAAAAAGGCCATTATCAAGTCCAAATTGTAGCAACAACAAAGAACCCCGAATCTGTCTTCCAGCCCGAGCACTGTTCGGTATTTTGGCTATATCTGGAGTTCTAGAAGTCCAAATGAGCTGAATTTTTTACACACGAAAGCTGAGACAATTGCCTACAACTTTCATGTTTGCAACTGGCTCCTGTTTTGACGTTATCAATGACGTTTTGGGCAGACAAGAGAAGATAAGGATTGTCACCAAGTCAAAAGTTGGCCACCCACTTATCAATTAGTCATCAAATCAATAGTTCTCAATTTTGGCCTATAAAAGGAGGCATTTGCCATGCATTTAGGCATCTTGGTTTCCAGATCAAGATCATGCTCTTCCTTTCTCTCTTTGTATTTTTTGTAATGTTTATGCTTTGCTTTCATTAATATTAAGTTTATGTCTTTCATTTCCTTTCATTTTCTTAGTTAACTTTTATCTTATTTATGTTCTTATTTTGTTTATTTATTTTGCTTTCTTTCATTATGTCTAGCTAAGTTAATTATGTCAAGGTGAAAAGGTTACACTAATGGTGTAAGAATAAGTATAATGTAAACTTAATATGGACTTTAATACTTGATACTAACATGTTTTATATTTGTTATCTTGTTCACTCTTTAATACTTTGCTTGTTAAATGACTAATCTTGATTTGTTGTTAACATAAGTTATAATCATGAATGCTTGACGAGATTTACAAGTACTAGCATTAATCGAATAAGATGACTAATGTAATCATGTTAACAATCTATAATCTCATTGGAACCTCCTTTGTGTGTGGTTTCCAATTGAATAATAAGAGTTTATGCTATACTTTTTTGACATACCATTAGTGGAACCTCTAACCTTGACATTTGTTATTATTATTGTTTAATCCTTACATTAATTTTCCATCTCCAAGTTCTTATCATCTTCTTCTTCTTCTCTTTCTTTATTATTATTATTATTATTATTACTACTACTACTACTACTACTATCATTATTATTATTATTATTATTATTATTATTATTATTATTGTTGTTGTTGTTGTTGTTATTATTATTGTTATTGTTATTGTATTATTGTTATTTATAATTTGTACAAATAACCTCCCTGTGGTTCGACCCCGGTCTTGCCGGGTTATTTATTACTTCGACACTCCTGCACTTGGGAGAAGACATCAATCTTTTCGTCGTGTCAATATGTATATAATTTAAAAACATCATGCATCTTTAACTCATGTAACGAGCTTTTGGCTAATGACTCCTAGACCAGTTAGTCTTAGGGCATTAGGAATTAAGACACCCCTATGAACTTAGTAACTCGGGTCGCAGATACTGATATGTAGATAGTGCAATGTTTGATTCCCTTAAGCTTTTGTCCTTAACCCATGTAAGAAGCGTTGGGCCAATAGGTCCCAAGTCAATTGACTTTAGGGTATTAGGTGTTAAAACACCCCTTCAGGCTTAATTGCTTAGGTTAGGGAGGCTACGAAACCAAACTTATCTATATTTTTATTATTATCATTTTTTTTTCTTTTTTTTAATTATATACAATCCCTTTCCCTTAGTTGTTACCTTTAACAAAAGAATATAAATAATGTAATAATCCAATATGCAACCCACAATCATATGTTAAAGTGTGTGTGTGTAAATTAAGGTTTAAGAATACACGTTAAATAAGTATATGAGCAGAATTAAGTGATAACAATGCGAGAGTTTGTAAATCTGAATATTTCATGAAGTATTATAATAGACCTTGTTAAGAATGGTTACTAAGATGTGGCTCAAGAGGCATAAAAGTTCTCCTTACTCTGCCATCATAGTAACAACATAATAGGTATATTTGTATACTTATATGATGCTTAAATTCAGCCCCAAATCAGCCCAAATACAATCCATGATCTTACATGTCCACACAACAACAATTGATTTATTTTGGGTAATCCATTGATCCAAGAAGGCAAGCACATGGATGGAAAGCTGGAGGGGACATTTTTACATTATTTTGGGTCAAAAAGAAGAAAGAGATAGCTCATAAATGAGGAAGAAAAACATGCACCAAAGTGGTTGCAAAGCTGTCCTGATTTGATTTTTCAGAACATCTTTCGGTGTTTTGCCCATAACGTTTGACTCAGGTGTCCAAATGAGCTGTTCTTTAATGATCTGGAAAGGTGACAAAATTTCCTATAAATATGTCGCAATAGACGTTTCCAAAAAAGGCTTCTAAGAGGGTCAAATTGCTGTCCAAAGTTAGAGTCAGATTTGTGTCCGAATTTTTTCTGAAATTGTGTTGTGTTCTTCTTTATAGATTTCAGTTCTTTAGTTTGTAAAACTTATTATTTCAGTTTAATTCAAGTTATTTCATGTTTATTGAAGTGTTCTTATATATAATCATGGTTGGCTAAACTCTTTCTTGGATCCCATTCAAGGATAATGGTGATTAAGGTGAGTTCTTTAGGATATGAATGAATCTTAATGTTTATCTTCTTATTTTCTTCATGAATGATTTATTATTGCAAAGAAATTTTAGAAATCATTTAGGTAATGTTATAATCTTGAATTTTTATGCACAAACTTTAGTTTTGGTATAGAGATTGCTTGATTCAATGTCTTACTTAATATGAAAGTACTTGTTCATTCTTAAGCAATAATTAATCTTCATCTTTCTAAACTTCATTGTAATATCTTCTGATCTAATATCACCATCGTTGATATTAGGTTGAGTTATCTTATATATGTTGAAGAAATCACCAATACATCACCATTAAAATTGATTTGGACCAAGACTTACCTTTTCTTGTCATTTAAAATCTATTTACACTTTTTCATCTTTGAAAACAAATCCATCAATTATTTTCAACCAAGTTATTGTTAATTTAATTTCTCTTGAGTTTTTTTTGTTACCTAGCTTAATTTCCAGATCTAGCTCTCTGTGGATATGACCTCGATCTTACCGAGTTAATTGCTACATCGCACACTCGTGCACTTACGAGTTAAAACAAGCCGATCATAAAAAGCGGTCAAGCAATTTTATGTCCAAGAACGGCTTAAATGCCCTCTATGGGTCGAGGATAGACTTCCCATCTAGTTTTCTTAAAAACTGGCAAACAGGGTCTTTTTTAGTCAGATTCCCAAGACTATGTCGAGCATGTTCCTTATGGAATATTGGCCATAAGTCATGAATTGCATGACGCTTATCTCGACTATGATGAGACTTAAGAGTCAATAGAAGATTATCTAAAGACTCTTTGTGTTTTGAAATAAATCCCACCTTTTGACAATTTTCACAGGTTTTGCAGAATGCATGTGATTCCTTGAATATGGTGGGCCAGTAAAATCCACTTTGTAAGATTTCTACAGTCCTCTTTTTTTACGAGAAATGATCCCCACGTGCCTTAGAGTGACAAAATTTAATGACATTACTTACCTCATTTTCGGGAATGCATCTTTGAAATATTTGATCAGGACAATAATTGAATAAGTAAGGGTCATCCCAATAAAAGTTTTGCATGTCACTCAAAAATTTTCTTTTTTGTCTTCGGTACTCTAGTGAGCTGGCAAAAATCCTCAGGCAAGAAAATTAATATTTTTAGCATACCAAGGCATTGAACTAAGAGAAAGTAGAGATTCATCAGGAAAGTAATCATCGATTGGTGTGATGTCGGGTGTCGAATCTGTTGTCACTTTTGATAAAAGATCCGCATCAACATTTTCGGTGCTTTTTTCATCCTTGATTTCTTCTTGATTGGTCATGGCATTAGAAAATGGAAGTGTTGGAGGGGAATCAGTCTTTTCTTTGCAATGTTCAGACTCAACCCCTTCTTTACCCTTAGAGATTGACTCATCATCTTTCTCACAAGCTTCAAGAATTGGTTTGTGAATAACCTTACCATTACGAAGAGTGGTGACTGATTTGACTTGATCCATGTGTTGACTCCCAAGACTACTTGCACTTGCTTTGTATTGCCCCTTGGGATTTTGCTGTGGTTGAGATGGAAACTTACCTTTCGCTTGAAAACTGAGAGCATATGTGAATTTTGCAAGAGTATCTTTAAAATCTGTTATGCTTTGAGCAAGTTGAGTGTTGATTGTCTCTTGCTTTTCAATGAATGCATACAAAGTTTCCTTAAAATTTATTGTAGGAGGTGGAGCATAAGGAGGTGTATATCCATGAGAATTTTGAAAATTATGGTGTGCTTGAAACTATGGTGGTGAAGTTTGTGCATTGTCACTCTTCCAACTAAAATTTTGGTGATTTATCCAACCAGGGTTGTATGTTTACGAGTATGGGGTATGATTGGACCTTTAGAAACTATTTTTTTTTTGGTAAGTTGACGTATATATTAAAGGAAAACGATACAAAGATTATAAAGGGCATACCCCAGATTTACAATGACAACAGAAACGTAAAACAATAGATGGCTACATGCTAGCCACCGAACTGAAAACTCAAGACCTAACTTGATTCGTTAGGGAAACTAATACAACCAGCTAAATATCAAATGAAGAATCTATGTTACGTTACCCTCCAGGCTCGTTGGATTCTTTTATTTTCATTTGTTGGTAGAACATTCCTCATCAAATCCAGCTTATCCGGATGATACATTCAATTTGATGAAAGACCAAATTCTGAGTTCTAGATATTCCAGCAAAGGTCCTTGCATTCCTTTCTTGCCAGATATGATACACTATAGCTGCAAAACTGAGTTTACGAGAAAAATTGACGAAACTTTTGCCATGCCAAGTGACAGTGGCCCATCGAATCCATTCATCCCATCCTTTTGTCATTCTTGGAATGTTGCATCTGTCACAAACATCCCACCAGATCACTTTAATATAGGAGCATTCAAAGAACAAGTGGTTGTGATCTTCGTTGTTGCGGAGACAGAGTGAGCATGTATTGGGACCATGTATACCAAATCGATGAAGTCTATCTTGAGTTGTGAGTTTCTGTTGGACAGCCACCCATAGAAGAAACGAATGTCTTGGAACAGCATTCTTGAACCACACAATGTCATGCCATTCGACCATCGTATGATGAAATCTTAGTTGTTCCCAAGCTATTTTGAACGAGAATCTGTGAGTTGGTGAATCCAGCCAAACAATCTCATCATTTTGCCCTATCATTGGTTTAGAATTGGAAGGAATAACTTCTACAATGGGGTGCCAGCCAATAGCGTGAGTGGTAGGAATTTTCCATTCTAAGTTATGAATCAGCATATTCACCTTCGCGTTCTTTTCCATACCTGAATCATAGATGAATCTATCGCCGTAAGAATCTGCGAGCGGGCTGTGAGGATGCCAATTGTCAAACCATAGAGAAGTTGTCCTGCCATCCCCTATGATGTACTTCATCTTTGGCCATGCTAAGGATCTGAGCTTTAGAATCTTTCTCCATGCCCAAGAGCAATTCTGTGGCGTCTTGATTGTCCAGAAATTCCTACCTCGCAACAGATTACATCTAATCCAAGTAGACCAGATTGAGCCATCTGAGTCATTGCACAGGTTCCAAATGTGTTTCAACAAAGCAATCTTGTTCCATTCTGTTATCCTCTTTATTCCTAGCCCCCCCTCCTTTTTTGGAAGACATACCTGATCCCAAGCCACTTTAGCCCTAGTAGTTCTCATATCTGAACCTGACCAAAGAAAGGATCTCATAATTTGCTCCACACTTTTTATGACTTGCCCAGGTAAGAGGAAGAGAGATGCCCAATAGACCTGGATGGAAAATAAAACTGAATTAATCAGTTGTACTCGTCCTGCATACGAGAGTGTTCTACAAGTCCAATGTCGAACTTTAGAGGTGATTCGATCCACGAGACCCTTACAATAAACAGCCTTTAGTCTGGACGAGATAAGAGGCACTCCCAAATATTTCATAGGGAGCTCCCCCTCTACAAACCCAAGAACATGAATAATCTCTTCCCTCTCAGCATTTAACACACCGCTTAAGAAGATGTCACTTTTATTTGGATTTGGATACAGACCTGATAGGTCTTGAAACTTTGTGAGCACAGTTTTGATCATACGAATTGAGTTTACATCTCCTTTGCTAAAAATCATCAAGTCGTCAGCAAAACAAAGATGAGAAATGTTGTCCTTCTTGCATCTCCAGTGGAACTTGAAGTTTTGGTTGGCACTCATCTTGCAGAATAGCCCCGAAAGGATTTCCATACATAGGACAAACAAATATGGAGAAAGTGGATCCCCTTGTCGCAGCCCTCTCCCCCCTTGAAAATAACCTGCAAGCTCACCATTGACGTTGATAGAGAATTGACATGATGTAACACAAACCATAATCCAATCAATGACTGTTCTAGGGAATCCCATTTTTCTTAACATAACGTCAACGAAATCCCATCGAACCGAGTCATAAGCCTTCATCAGATCTACTTTCATAGCACAACGGGCAGGTCCCGTAGATTTATGATAGCCTTTCATTAGTTCCTGAGACAAAAGAATGTTGTCGCTGATTCTCCGTCCAGAGATAAAAGTTGTCTGAGACGGACCTACTAAGGATGGCAAAACAGCTTTGATTCTCCCAGCTAGAATCTTAGAAATGCATTTGTACACGGTATTGCAGCAAGATATAGGATGAAAATCTGTCAACCTCGTAGGATTGGCAACTTTAGGAATAAGGGAAATGGATGTAGCATTCATTTCCTTAAGCATTCTTCGAGTCTGAAAGAAGGAGCTAACAGCGTTGATTACATCTTCCCCAACTATGTGCCACATTCTTTTGAAGAAACCTGCGTTAAATCCATCCGGACCAGGGGCTTTGTTGTTCTTCAAACTAAACATAGCATGCTTAATCTCCTCCCTTGTTACATCTTGTGCTAATACATGTTGTTGCGTCGAAGACAGTTTCAAGTTAATTGTCGATTCCATCTCTTCCTCATTCAGAACCCTAGGCATCTGTTCCACTCTTAACACACGCTGGAAGTACGCAACGACTTCTGATTTAACTGCCTCATGTCCTTCGACAACCTCTCCATCCTCCTTTGTAAGTGAAAGAAGTTTATTTCTATGCTGTCTTCCATTTACTGATTTGTGAAAGTAGCCAGTATTCTGATCCCCCAAGCTAAGCCACTGTATCCTTGACTTCTGTTTGAAAAAACTCTCTTCGGCTTTGACGATAGAAGCGTAGTTACGTACAACATCCCTTTCTCGCATGCACAAAGTTGGATTCCCATGTGCTGTATGGAGAGCCTATTGAGCCTTATCCATTTCATCTTTCGCATCTTTGACTCTATCTGAAATGTTGGAGAAGTGAGTCATATTGAAAAGTTTCAATTCCCGTTTTAGTTTTCTTAGCTTGCAACACAGCTGATACATTGGACAACCCCCCGAATTGTGTTCCCATACTTTCCTCACCAAGGGCATGAACTCGTCATGGTCCATCCACATATCAAAGAATCTGAATGGTTTCTTTATATTCTGATAATCACTAGTAACCTTTACCACCATAGGAGAATGGTCTGACATACCTGATGGCAAAAATCTCGCTTCTGAAAAGGGGAAGTTCAGATTCCATTTCTCATTGACAAGCACTCTATCTAGTTTTCGCATAATCAGATTCTCAGGACATTGATTCGACCAAGTATAATGCAGGCCTGAATATCGAAGATCATCCACTTTCGCTTCTTGAATACATGTTTCCAATCTGTCCATATGACCAGCCCACGAAGTAGACCCTCCTAACCTGTCTGATTGGTAGCGGATAGCATTAAAGTCGCCCATAAGAATCCATGGGCTGGACTCCCATCCATCACTACGACTCACTATATCAGACCATAATGCCTCACGTAAGGAAGCGTTATTGTCTCCGTATATAATTGAAGCATTGAAACAAATATTGGTAGCTAATATAGGTCCCACGGAATCCAACTATTTAAAGCACGAGCTTGTTCATGGAGACATTCCTTAAAAGAAGGCAAGGTTGGACAAGTATTAGTTAAGTGTTCATTTGTTTCACATATTTGACACACAATGTTTTCAACAGATTTTAATTGGCCACTCTTTTTCAATTCTAGTGCCTCGACTTTTCTAGCTAAAGATGCAAACTTGGCTTGAAGGTCATGATCTTCCCTAAGGTTGTACATACCTCCACTAGATGTATGAGGTTGAGTTTTACTCGGTGCCTCAAAAGTACCCGCGGTATCCCGGATTTGAGCATTTTCAGCTAACAAGTCTAAGTACTTCATTGCTTCATCAGGATCTTTATCTTTAAAAGTTCCATTGCACATCAATTCAACCATTTGCCTATCTCTAGGTGTTAACCCTTCATAAAAATATGAAACCAATTTCCATGTTTTAAAACCATGATGAGGGCAATTATTAAGCAAGTCTTGATACCTATCTCAACATTGGTAAAATGTTTCTCCTGGATTTTGAGTGAAAGTGGTGATTTATCTTTTGAAAGAGTTTGTTCTGTGAGATGGAAAAAACTTCTTTAAAAATTGTTGTTGCATTTCATCATAAGCACGAACGGATTGTGGTCTTAAATTTTGTAGCCATGTTTTAGCTTTATCTTTTAATAAAAAAGGAAAAAGCTTTAATCTGATGGTGTTCATGCTATAATTTAAATTATTATGTGTTGCAGACCTCCTCAAATTCCCTTAAATGCAAGTATGGATTTTCCAATTCTAAGCCATGAAAAGAAGGTAAAAGTTGAATAATGTCTGGCTTAAAATTAAAATAAGATGCATTGGGAGGAAAAACTATGCATGATGGTGCACTTATTCTTGTGGGATTCATGTGGTCTCTAAGTGTTCTAGCACGGTTATTCTCATTATTCTCATTATGAAGTGATTGATTATCTTCTTCGGCCATATTTTCTGAAAATGACGAGGATACCCTAGAAAGTCTACCACTTGATGTACATGACCACACTCTCATGCACGTATAGGAATAGAATAAAAGGAAGAAGAAAATAAAAGAAGAAGAAACAAGAACAAATAAATAAAGTTTTATACAAGAAAAGTGAATAGAGAAAATAAAATAAATACTATAATTTATACAAGAACTTACCTCCCCAGCAACGGCGCCAAAAACTTGACACGACTGAAAGATTGATGTCTTCTCCCAAGTGCAGGAGTGTCGAAGTAATAAATAACTCGACAAGACCAGGGTCGAACCACATGGAGGTGAATTTTACAAATTATAAATAACAACAACAACAACAACAACAATAATAATAACAATAATAATAATAATAGTAGTAGTAGTAGTAGTAGTAGTAGTAGTAATAGTAGTAGTAATACTAATAATAATAATAATAATAATAATAATAATTAAGAAAAAGGAGAAGGAGAAAAAGAAGATGAGAACTTCGAGATGGAATATTAATGTAATGATTAAACAATGATAATAATAAATGTCAAGGTTAGAGGTTCCACTAATGGTATGTCAAACAAGTATAGTCTAAACTCTTATTATTCAATTGGAAACCACACACAAAGGAGGTTCCAATCAGATTATAGATTGTTAACATGATTACATTAGTCATCTTATTCAATTAATGCTAATACTTCTAAATCTCGTCAAGCATTCATGATTATAACTTATGTTAACAACAAATCAAGTTCCTTTTATAGCTCAGGTGTCGGTTATACCATACAGTATGAACTATGAAAGTGTCAAGCATTTGTTGTACCAAGTGTTATACAACAGAAATCAAGATTAATCATTTAACAACCAAAGTATTAAAGAGTGAACAAGATAACAAATATAAAACATGTTAGTATCAAACATTAAAGTCCATATTCAGTTTATACTATACTTATTCTTACACCATTAGTGCAACCTTTTCACCTTGACATAAGAAACTTAGCTAGACATAATGAAAGAAAGAAAAATAGATAAAGAAAATAAGAACATAAATAGGATAAAAGTTAACTAAGTAAAGGAAAGGAAATGAAAGGCATAAACTTGATATTAATGAAAACAAAGCATAACATTACAAAAAAATATAAAGAGAGAAAGCAAAAGCATGATCTTGATCTAGAGACCAAGATGCCTAAATGCATGGCAAATGCCTCCTTTTATAGGCCAAAATTGGGAACTATTGATTTGATGACTAATTGATGAGTGGGTGACCAACTCTTGACTTGGTGACAATCCTTATCTTCTCTTATCTACCCAAAAAATCACTGATAACATTAAAATTGGAGCCACCTGAAAACATGAACGTTGTGGGAAAATGTCTTAGCTTTCTTGTGTAAAACATTCAGCTCATTTGGACTTCTAGAACTCGAGATATGGGCCAAATACTGAACAGTGCTCGGGCTGGAAGATAGATTCTGACTTCTTTGTTGTTGCTACAATATGGATTTGAAAATGACCTTTTTAGATCTTGGGCTCCATATGAAAGTTGTAGGCCTGTGTCTTACCTTGCTATCCATATAAAGTAGACCTAAATCTGAGATCTACTACTCCAGATATGACCCAATTACTGAATAGTATTCCAGTATGGACTACGCCAACATCTCTTTTCTAAGTTTGGCCATCTCTTTGTCCTTTCAATTTCAGTTCTTAAATTCATCAATCAATCCTTTCATTTATGTGATAGGCCTGCATTTAAAATGATATTTACCATAAATTAAAGGTATCTTATATTATTAGATATATTATTATAAAACATGCTTTAGTTAAGGAGTTATTGATACTTCAAGTGCAAAATGATGATATAAAACCTTGATAAAAATACACTTTTAAGTATCAATCAATTACCTTTTTAATTTCTCATCTATAAAATCCTCTCTTCATTCCTTTCATTTCTACTCGACCCATATATTCAACAAATATAGAAGTATGTAGAAATAGCAAGTTCCTCAGGTCATCACATAAGAAATGTTTGTGTTTTCGGTGGATCTAGTCCTAGGAAAGAAAATGAGTTTTTAGAATTAGCAAATCATCTTGGTCAGGTGTTAGCGGAGAAAATGATTCATTTAGCGTATGGGGGAGGCAGTCTTGGGTTAATGAGGGATGTGTCAATAGTTGTATTTTTAGAAGGTAGTCAAGTTTTGGGGGTTGTCCCCAAGCTTTTAGCATAAGGGGACATCATTGAAAAAAAAATTGGAGAGGGACTATAGGTCTCCATAATATTTGCTTGAATGAATAAAATGTTTAAACTGCACATTCACCATAAAACCATATGTTTGTTAAATATTAATGATTATTATGACAAGTTGTCGTTTCTTGATCATGCCGTGGAACAGGAATTTCTAACATCTTCGACACAAAAAATCGTAATCTCTGCTGCTACTGTTGCACAATTGATCGGCCAACTACAATCTTTCATTCCTGTAATTAATCCCTCTATGAGTCGTATAAATTGGTCATCTAAGGAAAGCCGTAAAAAGCTTATATTGGATTTGAGCCTTCATTTGTGAATCTTTGTGTCTTTTGGTTTTATTATTGTGTTTTGTTGTTTCTTATATTTGTTGAAGTGTGTTTCAGATTTGTTAATGTTTGTTATTTTAGGTGATGTCTTCTATACTCTATCTTTCTACTTTAAGACATTGAGGACAATGTCTCGTTTTGGTTGGGAGGAAAGGGTAGTTCATGCGAACCTCCTGATCACGTGGTCACGCAACCCACAATTAAGATTGAGATCTGATCTTGGAAAGCCAAAATAGGTCTGATAGGAGTGTGACACAATGGAAACCTACCCCAAGGCACCAACACTATTGGATTGAGTAGAATGACGCCACGAATCCAGTTAATCTTTGATAAGTCAGATTCAATTCGTTCAAGAGCTGAAGAATGCAAGAATCACTCTCACACGTTAAAACTGAAAAAAATAAAATCAAAAGTAATTACACCGAAAAGCTGCTGAAATTTTGGCTTACATGAGTTTAAATAGTTCTTGAAAAGTTAACCCTAATGGACCCCTTATGTGGACTTAAATGAGGTCCACTTAAAACTGACCCTAAACTGAAAAGCCCATAACTTAATCCAAACAAGCCTTGAATCTTAACTGAAAACAAAATATTAATTAAGCCCAAACAAACCTTGGGTTGTAGCTAACAAAATGAAACAAAGCCCATAATATTAAATCCATGTTTTGTCATGAGAAGAAGAGAAGGAAGTAAAATATTATAGAACTAATTCAAGGCTTATTTATAGCCTTCCATGCAGCCCCTTAATCCTAGAAACAAAAGGAAAAGGTAACCACCCATGTTGTTTCCAAGTTGTAGAAGGATTCTTTTGTTTCCTTTGCTGTCCTTACCTCATGGCCCAAATAAGGTTATGTTGGACCCCTCTTGCACATGGAAAAGATGTACTAGGGTCTCCTCTTGATACTTTAATGGACCTTTCAATTCTGACTTGGTTGAAACATTCAAAACCAATACATTTAATGCCTCTTTCAATGCCTTTGTCTTGGACCGAGTCATTGGACCATTTGGAACATGTAATGGGTCTTTGCTGGTGTTTTTGGCCTGGTCCACATTAGTAGTAGTTGATAAAAAAATATTATGTGTTTTCTATTTCATATAGCATGTGCAAAATTGTTATTACTAGCATGATAGAGTAAAGGAGCTCTTTTGTTAAAGTGACTCTTGAGACGCATCTTAGTAACCATTCTTAACAAAGTTTATCATAATACTTCTCGAAATATTCAAGTTTACAAACTCTCATATTTTTATCACTTCTGCTACATATACTCATTTAACATGTATTCTTAAACCTTAATTTACACACACACACTTTAACATATGATTGTGGGTTGCATATTGGATTATTACATTATTTATGTTCTTTTGTTAAAGGTAACAACTAAGAGAAA